>NW_021619586.1:592-2849 GCF_004785775.1 Grammomys surdaster | reverse complement strand
CTATTTGAAAAAGTGAGCCTTCATCTTCCAAAATATTCCTTTTGTTGATTCTACTCTGAAGTTCTGTGCTTCCAGGTATAACATAAGAGAGCTTCCTGGGAACTTCCGGGAACTCTTTGGTTATTTTGTCCTATTTATGCTTTCTTCCTTAAGCCCTTTGCTCAATCCATTAACCTGTCTTTAGTTGTGTATAAACTGCCATTATTCCTTTGACTTTGTGATTCAAAACCTATTAACACTTTCATATAGTGTATATATTCTTACTTTTCAAACTGTATTTGTTTATCTTTAAGAAAAAAACCTCAAACTTGTCCAGTCATTTGATAGTATATGACTAGTATCCTTTAGATCCTGTTGTCTTTGGAGTTCTGAGGATCAAACCCTAGCTCTTTCACATGCCATGCATGTACTCCACTTCTTTTTTTATACCTGTAAAGAAACAGTTTGGGGACTGAAGAGATAGCTGGATGAAGTAGAGCATGTGACCCTGAGTTTGGATTCTCAACACCCTGATAAACATCTGGGTATGATTAGGGTATATCTGTGACACTCATCCTGCAGGAGGAGAAAGACACAGCATGATCCCTGGGGATTCTGGTCACCAGCCCAGCTCCAGGTGCACAGGTAAGCCTTGTTCCCAAAGGACAAGAGGGAATGTTAAAACAAGACATCTGATGTCCCAGTCTGCTTTCCACAAGCATGGTGGAATCTGTCAGTGTACTCCCCTTCTGTGTGCTATAAGCCTGGTCCTAGATATCTGAAGGATAGAAACACCAACTCTTCTTTGTAGACTGTGCCGTTTTCACCTTTTCCCAAATGAAGTTCCATTCCATTAGATCCTCCATTCTCCCTGCCTTTCTACAAAAGGCCTCTAGAGACATGTCCAGTCTGTAGACCAATGGTGCCTGTGATCAGTGGGAGCTGTGAATGCAGCCCAACACAAACATGTAAGCTTTCTTAAAACATTATGAAGTGAGGATTTTTTATTCTTTTACTATTATTTTTTTATAGATTAAACAATGTGTTCATGCTGGGTGGTTGTGACACAAGCTTTAATCCCAGTGCTCTGGAGACAGAGGCATATGGATCTCTTGAGGTTGAAGCCAGCATGGTCTACAAAGTGAGCACCTTTACACAGAGAAACCCTGTCTCAAAAAAACTAAGAATAATTTCAACCACCACCTCAACAACACACATGGTTCTCAAGCCTGGACTTTGTAGGTGACAGGTCCTGCAGGAAGATCAGGTTGACATGCCTGGTAGCACATGTATGCAGGCAGGCCTTGGTACAGTTTGCTATGCTACCACATGGGGGCAGTAGGCAGCAACAGAAGGGAAATGAAGAGGCTCACTTTCAAACTATAGCCCAGGTTTGGACACAACTTCAGCAATCTATCCATGAGATTTAGAACTCAAGTGTTCATGATGGTCAGGCTTTCACCCAGCACTGAGCAACACTGAGCCTTCAGGTCAGCAGATAATGTATCAGCCATTGGGTAAATTTCCTGTCAGTCTAGACTATGCTATACCACCCTACACTATATCTAATCTTATTCTGTAATCAAAACACTGCATTTAGAGAGTTGAGAGATTTCCAGGTTCATTTTTGTATTACAAATAATTCTGTCATTTTACTTAAATAGTGTTTATCTTTATGAAAACTGTGATTATTTCTTTTGAAAAACTTACAGTAGTTAAAAATTCTAGCTAAATTTTTCATGAAGTATGCATTATTTTCTAATGTATACTTTATTCATTATCTTCTTACAGTTATTTTATATTTGTATTTTATCATTTATTCATGTTTATAAATATTTATATTTATTATTACATAATCTGTTGTATTATAAGTTATATTATTTCCATTTTGCTCATTTCTCTGTTAATTACTTAGGCTTTAATGGGCTGGCTCTTTTATTCACATGTGTATCCTCCTTCTAATTTTGATTTTCTAGTGACACCCTTGATTTAGAATGTTTTCTGACTTGTTAGTTCCTAGTTTGGATCCTGTTACCCAAGCTGAGAAAGCATTGACAAAAGAACCCTTATAATTCTGTTTTTGAAAAGCACCTTTATTTTTTTAGTGTATCCTTTTCTTCTACTTTCTGATGACCCCTCGGTCCTTTCCATTCCCCACTTTACACTGGGTCCCTGTGAAGAGCCTGTGGAAGTATCAGGGTCAGAGAGATTGAGAATCCTTGACTCAGGAAGCTGAATCCAGTATTCCACTCCCACCCAAAAAGACAACCCTTGCTAT
>NW_021619586.1:0-582 GCF_004785775.1 Grammomys surdaster | reverse complement strand
CCAGAGAATGGGTAAAAGTGATATGTCAGAGCACATCACCTACAGCATGCGCTTTAGGGGACAAAGACACGTGGTCCACATGAAACTCAAGAAGAACATGATTCCTCAAAATTTTCCTGTATATACATCTAATGACCAAGGAGCCCAGCAGGAGGATTACCCATTTGTTCCTCGGGACTGTTACTTCTACAGCTACCTGGAAGGAGTCCCTGGGTCCCAAGCTACACTAGATAGCTGCACTGGAGGTCTGAAAGGCATGATACAGGTGGATGACTTCACTTATGAAATCAAACCATTGGCATCTTCTTCAAAATTTGAGCATGTAATTTCTCTGCTTGTGGTGGACGAAAGGTCACGTAAGTCTAAAAAGTGTAGAAATGATGAGATTATGGCAGAGGCAGGTTTCCCCCCTGAAGAGACTAAGCTTGCTGGAAGTCCCAGAGCAGGCCCCGTGTATCTGTGGCGTATACATAGGAAAAATATAGCAATACACTACACGGTGTCTAACAGCTTATTCTTACAAACCGGGAGCAACCAAACTGCCTCACTTGAGTTAGTATTGATTATGAACAGCATAGCAGA
>NW_021619585.1:0-1980 GCF_004785775.1 Grammomys surdaster | reverse complement strand
CAACCCCTGGGAGTTCTGTTTTGAAATTGTAAACTACTTCCTCCTCCCCATGCTCCCTGCAAAAAATCCAGAGGTTGGGCTGGTGAGATGGCTCAGTGGTTAAGAGCACTGACTGCTCTTCCAGAGGTCATGAGTTCAAATCCCAGCAACCACATGGTGGCTCACAACCATCTGTAATGATATCTGATGCCCTCTTGTTGGGTGTCTGAAGACAGCTACAGTGTACTCACATATAATAAATAAATAAAAATTAAAAAAAAAAAAATCCAGAGGTTGTTGTTTTATGTTTGTTGCTAGAGGAGTTTGCTGAAGAAGTGCACTGATACAAGCTGGGCCTGGGCCCTGTAGGCTGCAGCTCTCTGTATATGTCTCTTGACATTAGCTGTCAATTGACTTTGCCCATTTGTCAAGGTCCTCTGTACTTAGTGAGGAAGGCTGGTGGGAAATCGTGTGGCTGGCCTTCACCCTGATACAGCCAGCTGCAGGCTGGCTTCTGTGCCTTCTGTCAGGATTCAGTGTGATTGATGAGAAAGGTTTCTAGTGCCGGGCAGTGGTGGCGCATGCCTTTAATCCCAGCACTTGGGAGGCAGAGGCAGGCGGATTTCTGAGTTCAAGGCCAGCCTGGTCTACAGAGTGAGTTCCAGGACAGCCAGGGCTACACAGAGAAACCCGGTCTCGAAAAAACAAACAAACAAACAAACAAAAAGAAAGGTTTCTCATTAAGCTTAAGTATTATAAAAAGAAAAATGTAAAGACTAATAACATTAATCATGTAAATGTAAGCAAAACCCATCACTGAAGAGCAGCAACTGATTCTGCGATTCTCAGCCATCACATGGTCATGTGTGTGACCTTGCACCAGTGTCATTTTCCCAAGACCAGTAGCACAATGCCTGCTGAGGAACAGGCACATTTAATTACTTCTGTTGGCTCCTAGGGTTGACTCTTTGTGGTGGGTAATCCCTTCTCTTCTCTTCTTTGCACACTGTGTTTGTTACACAGCTCTTCAGCTCTCACGATGCCTTATTACTGCATGAAAGGGGGTAGCGTACACAGCCAGGCACTTCTGTCCTCATTTCTCTGTCCACCATTGAGAGCTACCATCCTTATATTGGCATTTTGTTGGTTTGATCATTTCAAATAACATTTCTTGATTTGTCCATGTGTATATATGTGCAATGTGGATTGAAGCCAGAGCTTCAACCATTGAGCTAGACTTCTAGCCCTTGAATACATTTTAATGTTTTATGGAATTGGCTATTTGTGTTGATAATTTGTGTTTCTATCATGTTTCTAAACTACTTGTATTTCTTTTATAAATTCATAATTTGTGTTTCTATCATATTTCTTACTTTTTTCTTTTATTTTCTCCTAGCTCTTTTTTTCTTTTTTTTTTTATAATTTTGTCAGGTTTTTAATTATTATTATTGGTTTAGTTTATGTATGTGAGTAGACTGTAGCTGTCTTCAGACATACCAGAAGAGGGCATCATATCCCATTACAGATGATTGTGAGCCACCATGTGTTGCTGGAAATTGAACTCAGGACCTTTAGAAGAGCAGTCAGTGCTCTTAACAACCGAACCATCTCTCCAGCCCCCCTTTTTATTAGTTTACTGTATGTATGTGGATGCTTCCCCTACATGGAGTTTGTGAACTACTTGCATGTAGTGCCTACAGAGGCCTGAAGAGGGCAGTGTATCCCTTGAAACTGGAGTTAAGTTGTGAGCTGCCATGTCGGTGGTTGGAATGGAACCCAGGTCCTCTGAAAGAACAGCAAGTATTGGTTTGTTTGTTTGTTTGTTTCCTTGGTTGTATTTTGTTTTGTTTTGGTTTGGGTTTTTTTCCCTACTAAAACTATGATGTACTTCCCTCAACTTTAACAGCAAGAAGTTAGTTGCTTCCTTCTCCCAGTCCAGCTTTGACCTCTCCAGCTGTCACAGCAGAGCCTGGCATGCCTCAGATCCACAGGGTTTGGCAG
>NW_021619584.1:0-2130 GCF_004785775.1 Grammomys surdaster | reverse complement strand
CTCCTTTTGTAGTCATTCACTGAACAAATGGTTCCTGATCTCATAATTCCTGCCCTGGCAGATATGCATGTCACAATTCACATTAATAAATTATGAGATATAATTACTGTTTATATGGAATGTTTATTATACTATAGAGGTTATTGACATTGAATAAATGAAAGAGCAAATAGTTACAGATGTCATGAAGAGAAACAAATTAAGAAACAGGATGGAGAATGGACTTTATATTGGTCATCATGCCTGACTTTCCTGTGGAAATATTTAAGCCAAAATATTCAAAACGGGTAACATTAATCATAAAAGCATTTTTCTTCAAGGAAGGTGTAATTCAAGGTAGAGGAAAGTAAATTGGCAGATGTTCTGAGAAAGCAATACAATAATATTGTTTTTTTTTTTAATCTTGGGACAAAATAGTTAAAATAAAACAGATGTGACTTTATGTGAAACTCAGTGTGAGTAAACAGCTGGAAAGATGCTTGGCTCTGGTCTAGCCATGACCTTAAGCAAGTATTTAGTAAGCTCTTACTTAATACAAGGCTCTTGTCTATGTACATTGCTATAAAGGTGAGCCAAAGATCAAGGGCCGAGGCTTGTCCCCTCTCTTGAGATTTAAGATGGAAACAAAAATTGAAAATGAAACATGATCTTTAGAGATTAGTAGTTGAACATAACATAATAAAGCATGTTCATTACCAGAAGACGGTGGGGCTTTTTTTTCAAACCTGAACATGAAGCAATCCTCTTAGAAGGCAAAATCGTTTGAAATGAAGTGCAACTAAAGCCAGTATCAATAAAAATATTCTGAAAATAAATTCTAGAAAAGAGAGTACTCATGGAAGGCAAAGAAAGTACAACCTCATTTAAGTAGCAACAAGGCTGATGTGGTGAAAAATCATGAAATGGACAGGACCAGATCAAGTCTTACTTCCCAACCCCTAACAAAGTGTTTTGCTTTCGGTGATTTCAGATGTACCTGGTGTGTTTTAAGAAGAAGATGTCAACTCATGTTTTTAAATAATAGGCCAGGTTTCAGAGTGAAAGTGAAATAAAGTAAATACAAGTTCCATAAGAGATGATGGCAACATAGACCCATGGGGTAGCGGTAGATTAACAGAAAAAGACATATCAGATTTATAGTTTAGATATAGTGGGAATAATAGTATATGAAAAAGAGGCCTTTCCTATTTTCATTAATTTTACTTAATGATTTCATGTATATAATGTAATGTGATTACTCTATCACCCACAACCTCTTTAATCTCCCACCCATGTCCATCAATGCCTCAAGTCTGTGAATGGGGTAGGGCCCCAACCTTCTCTTCAGTCCATGCTTGATTATTTATGATCTCATTCCTTTTTATTTTTTCTCTCTTCAGTTCTGAGACTAGAACCCAAAGATTTGTATATACTATTCAAGTGTTCTACTGCTGAGCTACATTCTCTGATTCATAGAGTTTGTTTTGATCCAGACCTAGTTCAAGCATCCACAGCTTCTGTGAATTCCAGATCAGTGGTTGTTAAGTTGCTCTGAGAATGGCCTTTGACACCATAGTTCAGTTATCTCCTAAAGCATAGTGCCACTATTGTGCAAGTTCAATCTACAATGTACACACATTGTTTGGCATTTTCTTTCCTAGATGATTTGAAGATGTGTATCTGAGTAAGACAATTGATGCTGCATTTCCCTCTATAGCCTGCATAGTATTTTCTGGAACTAGGAATAATAGTACAGTAAAAGGAAACTTCATCCTCAGTTCCAGCGTTGTTTGTCTATATCATGAATTCATGGTATGTGCTACTTTTATCAGTAGAATCTTACTATAGAGTTGTAATGGGCAACCAAGATCAATAACAAATACCTGTCTTATTGTGGAGCAACATGAGACCTCCAAGTCCAACAATTCAAGGAAGTGTCCATCCTTGGCACTGTTTCTGTTTGTTTGTTCAATAACCAGTGGCTACTGTGAGGAAATTTTTCTAGCTTTGCAAGGTTGTCTCTCTTAAACCACTTTTTTTAACCTTAAAATATAGATTATATTTTAACAATTGGATACAGCATAGGTATCCATGTGACTTTCTAAACTCTCTTCCTTCAGTTAACTCTCTTGCACCATCATCTCTGATATC
>NW_021619583.1:1887-3343 GCF_004785775.1 Grammomys surdaster | reverse complement strand
AAAAAAAAAAGCACTCAACACTTGGAAGCTAACACTCTACTCCATATAGTACTGTTCATATATCTTAGCAATGTAAGCTATTATAAACAAGGTTAAAAACAAAATAAAAAAGAAACAGTTCCCAATGTGTTGGCCTAAGCTGTGATGAATGCACACTTGCACTCACAAGGATATGAACATACATGGATCTATCTTTTGCACACATACACACACACACCACACACAAACATTGGTTTTTAAAGAGTAAGAAATATATTGATCTTACCTATTTTGTAATGACTAATGCCTGTAAAAATTATTTGTGAATACATTTGAAAGAATTTTGTGGTAGACATGGCAGGTTTCTTTTTATCTTCCAAATTCTATTGTTCCATGTTCCCACTTACTTCTATGGCCTGTGGGTTTATGCTCACAAACTACATGCCTAACAATCTAAAACACAAGGTGCAAGTGTTAGGTTTATAGTCAGATGTAAACGACCAAGAGTAACTTGGCAAAAAAGTTTCAAAGAGGAATTGTTAGGGTTGTTTGACTATGACTTTGTCTGTACAAGATTTCCTTCATTATATTCCTTATGTTAGAAGACACAGACTACTATGAGTAGCTGAATTCCCTAGAAAAGACACTCAGATCTGGGTAAAAATGAAAAAGTTTAGATGAGTAAAATCAAGGTGCTGAAGCTGTGAGAACACATGTTTTTGTTTACCTTTGTTCTTGACTATGAGTGAGATATAACTAGATGATTCAAAATTTTGCCACAGTGATTTTCCTACAACAGTGTCATAACCTAGAATTGCAAGCTGAAACAAAGCCTCTCTATCTAAATTGTTTGTTATGTGGACATTACTGCAACAGAAATGAAACTTGGATTAAGGTGATTTTAATAGGTGAAAAAACTAACTAAAATGAAACTTGGATTAAAGTGATTTTAATAGGTGAAAGAACTAACTGAAATGATGAAATTATAATAAAAAAATAAAATTCATACCTTCTTGAAGAAAGCCCTGACTCTCACATTTTTGTTTTTGTTTTGTTTTGATTATATATAAGCAATTAAATTAATTAAAAAAGACAATATAAAATTAACAATCTTTGAACCATGTCATATATTCTATTTAATGGCTGCCATTTTTTCTTCCATGTTTCCACTTCAATGCCTTGCATGTTTTATGTCCCCTAAATACATACATAATGAACTAATATCCAAAGGGAAAATGTTGTGTATGGCACCTCAAAATAGCCAAGATCCAATGTGACCTGGATCTTGCCTTTCCTAGGCTCTCTTGTTGTAAGTAATTTCTGTTTTCTGTTTACAAATTACACAGTCTTTATTATTTTCTTCCAGCAAACTAACAAGACTATTGCATGGATCTAATTACATTAGACATTTAACAACAAAACCTGAAAGCAAAGTCCAACTCTAGTACTGTAGATTACATATCACAGTGAGAAAATA
>NW_021619583.1:1438-1877 GCF_004785775.1 Grammomys surdaster | reverse complement strand
TCGTCATCCTTACCAACTGTCATTGTCTTCACATTTCAGCTAAGCATGAAGACATCAAATAGTCCTCTCTTCTCTGCATGAGCCACTTTCAAGGAACAAATATATTCTTGTGATTAAAGTTCATTAATCAGCCTTGCATGATAGTATATATCAGCATGCCAGCACTGAAGAGGTTGAGATAGAATGATTGTCAGTTTGATTCCAGTCTGAAAAATGAGATCGATTGGAATCCATGTTTGTCTATCTCATTCAAGGGGAACTGATTAGCAGTATGTCTAGAAGAGCTAGCTGGACCAACCATACACCTGCACTGCGGTTATAGTGATACCCCATATCAGGTCACAGCCCACCATTTCTTGGATCTTTCCTTTGGTCATATTAAGTTTGCTTTAGCCTTCTGAAGGTCCTACATCACAAAGTCAGGTTCTGTCTTTAAAGC
>NW_021619583.1:0-1428 GCF_004785775.1 Grammomys surdaster | reverse complement strand
AAAAAAACTCAATAAAATTCTCACAAACTGAATCCAAGAACCGATCAAAACCATCATTCACCACGATCAGATTTTCTTTACAATTCATTTTTTTTAACAGAATATATGTATTCCACAGTGACAGAACACCTTGGCAAAAATTTTTGTGTGGAAAGGTTGGTGTTTAAGGATATGGTAAATTGATGTTGACACACGCATTCTTGCAGCAGGTCCTCCAAATATCTTCATCCTTCACCTCCCTGCTACAGTCATCTATCTCCAGGCAAACCTTAATTAAACAGAGCATGGATATTTCTAAGAGACCTTGGTTTCACCATATTAATAGAAATTTTGTAGAGCTGTGTAGGGTACTAATTTGTACCATGGCAAACAGGTCTTTCTTCCTTCCACATCCAAGTATGCTGGACCATCATGTCATCAGCTAAATAGAGAACAGGGCTTTTGAAACAGCAAAAGTCTTCCAGGACCAACAGGAATGACATTACTGGAAATACCCAACAAAGGGGAGATAGAAGCCATAGAGACCTTATCTACAGATTAGGCACAGCCCCTGTTTGAAGAATGGGGCCACCCAACTATCTCAAAAATATTAACTCAGAATTGCTCATGTCTAAAGGAGGGACAAAGAATGGAGCAGACAGAGACTGAAGGAAAGGCAATCCAGAGACTGTCCCACCTAAGGATTCATCCCATCTGCAGACATCAAACCCAGTCATTATTGCTGATGCCAAGAAGAGCTTGCTGACATGAGCCTGGTATAGATGTCCCCTGAGAGGCTCTGCCAGGGCCTGACAAATACAGATGCAGATGCCCACAGCCAACCATCAAACGGAGCACAGGGACCACAGTGGAGGAGTTAGGGGCAGGACTGAAGGAGTTGAAAGAATTCACAACCCCATAGGAAGAACAATATCAATCAACCAGGCACCCTTCACCCCAGAGCTCCCAGGGATTAAACCACCAAACAAAGTGTGCGGATGAGAGGGACCCATGGCCCCAGCTGCGTATGTAGCAGAGGATGTCCTTATCTGGCATCAATGAAAGGGGAGGCCCTTGGTCCCATGGAGGCTTGATGACCCAGGGTAGGTGAATGCTTGAGTGGTCTGGTGGGAGTGTGTGGGTAGAGGAAGACCCTGCTAGAAGCAATGGGAGAAGGAATTGATGAGGGTCTGTGGAAGGGAAACTGGGAAGGATGACAGCACTCAAAATGTAAATAAATAAAATACCCAACAACAACGACAACAACAATAAAAGAAACATATTTTGCCTTTTCCTCCCTTTGTGTAGTACTCACCTACAAATTAATATTGTGATATTAAATAAAACTTTGCAAGTAGGAAGGATTTGGGCTGAGAACCCACCAATGGGTCTAAACATGCCATACAATATGCTTAATCACAGTCAATGAACTTAGGCTGGCTTCAAAAG
>NW_021619582.1:4599-7207 GCF_004785775.1 Grammomys surdaster | reverse complement strand
CCAAATCCAAACACTGATGGACTTTTAAAAAAATTACTTAAGCATTTTACTAATTTATTTTGGATTTTGGAGACAGGTTTCCTCTGTGAAGTCTTACTTGTCCTGGAACTCATTCAGTACATCAAGCTGGCCACAAACTCAGATCCAGCACCTCTAACTTGGAGTGCTAGGATTAAAGGCTAGACCCACTACTGCTGCGTTCATACAAGGTTTTTATAAAGCACACATTAGGTCCTATGAAGAAATCACCACCACAACGCTAAGGTACTAGATCTAAGTGTGCTCCTCTGCCTGCACCAGTGAACTGGCTGCTGTCCTTCAGAGGCAAGTGCTGCTCGAGAGATAGAGTCAAAATTCTGGTCCATGCAAGTGAAGCAGGCCTGGGATTCCCTCCATCCAGTGCAAGAGGTCAAGCCTCCTCTGCTCCCCTGGTCCATGGCCTCTTCCTTTCTAGATGGTCCTTGGCTTTTTCCCATCAGACAATGGTGGTGACTACCAGGAACAACTGCTTCTCCTTTGGATCCCTGACTTCAGGAGAATCTACCCCAGGACGGATACTTGCAGGATTCAGAGCATTTCGGAGCCCAGCATTCCTGATACTGTAAGCACCTTCCACGAGTAACAGCTAAAGAAACCTGCAACTCTGAGAACCCAGGAGGATGCTGCAGAAGAAAAATTCACAGTGGGGATGCAGCCCGGTCCTTTTCCAGAGCGCCCCACTGTGGCGAAGAAGCACTGGACACTTAGACCAGTGGTGGGAGTTGCTAGAGTGAATTCCAGCAACAGGCCATCAGAGACTGGTGAAGTGGACTCCGGACTTGGTCAAGTTTCCTGGAGCGCATTCCTTGTCCACTAAGCTGCCTACTCCATGGCTGCTGCCCGCTGGCCTTTGGCAGCCGGGAGCCTTACAGAGCAGAAGATGCCTTTCTGACGATTTAGAGGGAGGTCTGTTCCAAAGAGGATCTGTGTGCCTAAACCTCTCTATTCCCCGCCGCGGACTATCTCAGTGCAGCCCTTCCTTCCATAATAAACACACAGAGATTTGCCTTCGATGGTCTGTGTCATTTCTTAATTGTTTAATAAGTGATTTAAAGGGAATGTTCTGGGTACTGCCAGCCTGTTTTTGAAGGCGCTGGTGTCAGCTGAGCTCGCCTATTTTTAGGATTCATGGAAAGGCCAGGGAGGGGGAACCGCGATTTCACCTTCAATGGGAAGGCGAGTCTGGATTTAGGCTTTCGGGATTTCTGGAAGATGAGATCCAGGGCGCTAGAGCTATGCCCTGCCTGCTGGCTTCTCTATAGTCATCTTTTCAGAGGTGGCCTCCGGATTTTCCTCTGGTGTGCACTCTTTGAGTGGGCAAGCAGCCAAAGATAACAGCATGATGGCTCCTCACTAGCACCATACGGGTTTGAGCTCAGCCTTGACATCCTGGAGAAGTGGTTAGTGTGACCACATTGGTAGGCAGCTAGATGGGAGCAGGAACCATGGGAGGAATTCTAGCCTGAAGGTAAAAGGGCCCATTGACCAATTGCCAATTCTGCTTGGGAGCTGCAGGCTGTCTGATGACTTCCTTACACCAGCGGGGGCAGTGTCGCTGGCGTTCGGACTGATGACCATTGATGATGGTAGTGATGGAAATTTAACTTCTCTGGACCAAGTTTCCTAGTAGCTGCTGCTTGTCCGAAGGGCCAAGTTCTGCTTGGCTCTTCTCAACAGTGTGGGTCTGAAATCTTATGTTGATTTCAAATCTCGTATACTATTTTGTTTCGTGATTTTGTACATGATTGTGCCCTGCCCACCCCCTCGGGCACCTGACTCTACCAGTCAGGCTGCAGAGAACATCTCTGTGTGAATCCAGTTTCTGGAGCGATTAGAGGAGATGCGATAAGATCGCCTGTGTTTCCGTTTGTTTCCTGGGTCTATTGGCCAACCAGTGTTTTTAAACGCTGAAAAATTGTCCAAGTCCTTTCTATAGGCAGATTTTGTGCTGTTGGACACTGCTAAAGTTACATATGCCAACTGAGAATTGTTTTAAGAGGTGAGAAAAGGACCCCAGGAAGATGACAAATTCGGTGTGAACGCAACCTCCCAGCAGTGGCTTGCCTTTTGGTACACCTACCATTTTCAGGGTCGGCAGGGACCAGGGCTCCAGCGTTCTTGGCTGGCCCTTTCATTTCCACATTGCTTTCCCACTCGCCAAAGCCCTGCTGTGCAGTTGTCCAGAGGGCAAAATGAAGAAGGAGGCCAGCTGACAGTTTCTCAGTGGTATTCCCAGCGTCATAGAGTAGAATCTGATCCTGGGGAAGTCTGTAGTTAATGCACCGGCTCACATCCCAGATATTTAAACAATGTACCCACTGCAGTCCTGTTTCTAAACGCTAAGTGATATAACCAATGAAACTATCTTTTCCTTTGGTGAAAGACTGAATGAAGAGGTGTGGGAATCAGGTGTGCAAGAATTATTGTCCTTCAGAAGAAGAATGAAATCCTATGGTCTGCAGAAGGACACTTGTGCCTACGGACAATAGATGACACAATAGATTACCAAGTGTCAAGATCACAGATATTCAATGTCTCTCATTTGTGTTTCCTAGGTTTGCTAGATCCA
>NW_021619582.1:0-4589 GCF_004785775.1 Grammomys surdaster | reverse complement strand
AGAGAGAGAGAGAGAGAGAGAGAGAGAGAGAGAGAGAGAGAGAGAGAAACAGACAGATAACACACCAAGAGTTACTTCCTTCCAAATAGATCACATCTCCTTATCTTTTCAAAAGAATTCAAACAACTAGGAAACAAATGTTCAAATAGGAGCCCATGAGGACCTCCTTCCTTAAACCACCACAGAATGAATAAGTGACAATACATGGATGGATGAATGAATGAACAAATACATTTATAAAGAATGACAAAGTTTCCATGCTGACACTCTATCCATTAAAATCAGGGTGCACGAATTGGGAGGTACAGTAGGTAGACCACCACATCTGGGTATCCAGATCTTTCCTGCAGCTCTCTGAACACTGAAATACCAGGATGTTCTCAGGTTAGATCTGGTTGCATGCCTAGAAAAAACAGGGTATATGTCAAGAACTATTGGTCATTTTGTGTTTTGATGTTGTTGTTTATGTTTTTAAAGCTTTTTAATTTTTATTATTTTATGTATTCACCATTGCTATCTTCAGATACAGCAGAAGGGGGCATCAGACCCCATTTCAGATGGTTGTGAGCCACCATGTGGTTGCTGGGAATTGAACTCAGGACCTCTGAAAGAGCAGTCAGTGCTCTTAGCTACTGAGCTATCTCTCCAGCCTGGTCATTTTGTTTTTAAGTTCTAAAAATATGTGTATTTGCTTCCTCTCTATGCCCAAAGGCAAGAAAGGTTCCTCTGCTGGAGAGCTCCCATGGGATGCAGTCCATCACAACAGGGTAGGCACAGCAGCAGGAAGAATAGGCCAGTTGTTCTCACTGCATAAGCAGGTAAGAAATACAAGAAGTGAGCCCAGGCTTTCAAACCTCTAATTTTTAATATCAGGGAACTGACTCCACAGCATCACAGAAGGCATGGCAGCATGAGACAGAAGCATGATAGTCACATTGGTGAAAGTTATTTCTTGAGTTATGTGACAGTAAGCAGACCCATGATTTTGCAGCCCAGAGATGCTTATGTGAAAGGATTTCACATGAGGCTCATTGGCTGTCCACTGAGCTTACCTCACTTCCTCTAGAGCCAGGAGTTCTCTTCAAGATGCCCTTTCTGAATGGCCTGTTGCAGCTCTGCTCTCAGCCTCCTTCTCTCCTCAAAGTATCTTTGATCTCTGCTTGAATGGAAGACATTGCCATGAGAAGTCAAATTCTCCGTATGAGATCATCAATGTCCTTAGGATGTGTTATCACACAGGTGGTCTGCACTCTCACTTGCTGACCCTCCCGTACTTCTCTATTCCTGAGTATCTTCAGAGCACCTATATAGTTCAGGAACACTATAGATCTTGGGACATCCAAATACTACAGGAAACTATTCAGCTTTGATTTGCTTTAAGACATATCTTCTCTTGCACAGCTCAGTGGGAGATAGGATCTTAGCAATAACTCCTGAATAAAGCAATCATCTACAAAATAAAAAGGATAAATTAAATTGAACAATAAAAAACATCCTAGGTAGATTTGCCTTTGTGAAAACTTATAAGCAGTATTTGGGGACCCCTGAACAAGTTTCCCAAAACCTAGAAATGCTATAAGCACAACATAAAGAAGTAAAACACCTCTTGAGTGAAGTAATGTAGGAGAATTTGAGTATTTGAATACTTTATGAAAAGTTGACTTTCTTTAAAAGATTATTACATGATGTTTTAAATGTTATTTCTTCTTTAATGTTATATCCTAAAAAATTATTATCCTTATAAAATATACCTAGAGTATATTAAAGTCATTTCATTAATTAAAATACTACTATAAATGTATACTATCTCTTTTAATTCAAAGATATTCAATATTTTAAAGAGACCCATTTGTACTTATTTTACATGTATGAGTGTTTTTCCTGTATGCATATGGGTCCATACATGTGTGCATGGTGCCCACAGAGCCCACAAGAGTTCTTCAGTCTCCCTGAGATGTGAGAGTCACAGTGTGTGTGATGGGAACTAATCCTGGGTTCTCTGCAAAAGTTATTTGTACTCTAACTCCTGAGCTCTCTTACTAGCCCTGCAAGAGTGTTTGCATCTGACTTACTTATTTATTTAATGCACACTGCTGTGTTGCATGCCTGTATGTCTGTGTACCAAGTGTGTGCCTGGCACATGTGGATCCCAAGAGAGGTTTTCTGATCCCCTGGAACACATGCAAGAGTATTCTCAACACACAGCTAACATATGAGTTTTAAAATCAAGGCTATGAAATACAGGATATGAAAATAGATGTTTATCAAATGTCTATATATTAAGCTTATGTTTTATTGTGCTAATGTCCAAAGATAAAATTTCAGTGAATTTTAACATTCAAATTCTAGAGGATGTTCAGTTTGTAAATTTAGAGTCATTTGAAAGACTATTGTGGGGACTTCTGGGGGCTGGCTGTAAGCAAGAAACACAATGCTACTCTCTGCTTCTTTCAGATATATGCTTTCAATCATTTCTCTAAAGGAATGAAAAAGTAGATTTTAGAATGAAAACATAAATCAGTCTTAGTGGTTTGGTGGCACATGACTCTGACCTTAATATTCTAAGTTCAGAGAACAGCTTGATCTACATAATGAGTTTCAGGATACCCAGGGCTACATAGATTTCTCTCTCTCTCTCTCTCTCTCTCTCTCTCTCTCTCTCTCTCTCTCTGTGTGTGTGTGTGTGTGTGTGTGTGTGTTCATGTGTGAGTAAAAATTTGGGGGGAAGATGAACAACAAATACTTTTAGATGAAAACCAAATGATTTCAGTCTAAATATCTTCCTAAAATAAAGGATTTTTCCAAAAGGGAAACAAAGAAAAGGACAGCGCAGATCCTTTGACTATGTTCAAAAATGCATATAGAATTATTGACTTGAAAGTAGGCTATGGGTAGTGTTCAAAGATCATACAAGAGAAGAAGATAGGGTATTATATCCAGAGAATTCTTTGCAGGCTCTAGTTCATTCCAGGTTCCATGATCTTCTCCAGCCTAGTTTGGCATCTACAAATGTGGTGACAGGGAGGCCTCGATTGTTCAGCTGCATAGTTGCATTTTCAAGAGATGCCTGTACCTGCTCCAGTGTGCAGTGTCTTGTCTCAAGACATTGTTTTCACCCGTTGATGGTATCTCCTGGGACACTCTGCTGATCTGAAAAATGGAGATGACCAGGGTATGAAAAAACTAGTGTTCTTTGGACTTTAATGTGCTAATGTGTGAAGTTAAACTTGCAATCCAGGAAACAACTTGAAACAACACAGTATAAATTCAGACTGCACTTCCTTTGCCTTCATGATCTAAATGAGAAGTTGATCCTTCTCAGAAAGGCTAAATTTTTGACAAAATTAGCCTTTCAAGTTAAAAGCTGATTCTGTAAGTAAATGTTGAATCTATAACAACCAAACAGTCATGTTCTTGAAGAGTCAATGTATTCAGTGGAGTTTGGTTTATCTAAGGCCTCACCACCCTCTTCTGCCTCAAATTGCTTTGCCCAGACAGTTCTAATCCCTCTACCCCAAAATGTCCACAAATTTGAGGTTTCCTTGGCCTTGACCCTGGTTCAGATGTAGTCACCAAAGAAATTCAAGTAAACTAAATTAACAAGAAAGACATAAATGAAAACTAATAGACAAAAAATATACTTATGCATGTTTCAAAGTTTCCCTGATCATTCTCTAACTTTGATGTCAATTTGTGGTTGTGCCTTGAAAACTTTTGTGCCTCTGAGCTTGGTTTTCAATGACTTTTCACAGGTAGAAGGCTGTTCTTTTTCTGGCCATCAATAAGATTACATGAAGCATTTATTTTTCGTCATTAACATGGTTGTCAATCACTAATTTCTATAATTATTATTAAGTCCATCCTTAAATAAATATTCAACTTGCACAAAAACCCCTCATCATTTGAATAAAATATCAATGTATCAATGTAAAGTCAATCCTTCATGTAAAAAAATAAAAGCTTTAAACAAAAGTCTTATCTGTTTAATTAAAGATCAGTTTTTGAATGAAGAGTCAGTCATTTAACAAAAGAACAACGGCAAAATGCTCTACCCTACATTAAAATAGTTCCTTCTAATATAAGTTCACCTTTTACTACACGACTGCCTTCTCAGCAATGTGGCTGCCAACATGGAGACTGAACAAGGAGAAAACCAATGGACTTGCAGACCTGGAGGTAGGAACCCATAAAGCAAACATACAAACAAATAAACAAACAACAACAAATATCCAAGGCATCTTAGAACAAGAGAACATGTTCAAATGCCTAGAGACCTTTAAGTCTGTTAAACATAATTGATTCTTGAATTTGCCAGGTATTCAGTGCCTAGTATATGAGGTCTTAGAAAATACTTCTCTTCACACAATGGACACTATATTCACAGAATGGACCAGATTGCATGGAAATAGATGTCTGATTAAAAGGATTGTTTATCCTTAAAGATGGAATTTCTAGAAAATACATAGCATTTTAATTAAAGGATGAACTTTTATTCAAAAGTTTACTCTCCTTAAATAATGATGCCTTTTAAGAAGACCGTGCAGCCTGTATTTAAAGACCTGATTTATTTAGTGCATGGACAGCTGCTC
>NW_021619581.1:2296-3346 GCF_004785775.1 Grammomys surdaster | reverse complement strand
CTTTTATTTGATTCTGGAATGAATTTTAGAGAGTTCAGGAAGAGAAAAGGACATTTAGGATTCTGATCTTTGTTGAGTATGGACTAGACTATGGGTATTTTGGCATTGGATGGTTTCTAATGTCCTATGGCTTGGTATAGCCCCCATGATCTCATTTTTTTTTGCAGAGACAAATTAGTGCCAGGGAATGGTTTTGATTGTTTCACTATGCTTAGCATACATGAAGAATTCATTAAAATCTCAGGTTAGGCCAGCTTGGTTAAAATGATCCTCCTGGCAGCCTGTGGAAGAGAATAACCTGCCTCTCTTGGCGTTTTAGCACTATGTCATCCTGAATGTTGTCCGAATTTCTGCCACCCTGTTAATAGAAGGAATCTTTAAGTTGTAAGTCAGCCCAAATTGACTGTCATCCTCTATAAGTGTTGTCTTACTCATGGGGTCTCTTCACTGTGATGAATCCTTAACTAACCTAGAAGTGGGTACCAGAGACTGAGTTATCATTGTGATAGATCTGTCCATGTTTTTGCTTGTAGGAAATTCAACTCTGGTAGTTTGGATGATTTAAGTGGAGCTTAATATGCTGAAGTATTAGCAGCAGGTAAGAGAGTGGTGCTAAGAGTGATTTTAAATCAGTGGGCTTGGCACAGTAGATTTCAGTCGAGAGGAATATTAATATGAGGCTTAGAAAATATCTTTTCATATTTTGGTGAAGAATAGCGCTTCCTTGTGCGCTTGTCTTAAGAGTTTTCTGGAGGGTAATTTAAAGTGATGTAAACTAATACCATAAATAAAGGGAGCCTCAAGGAGACCTAGATTAGACTTTGTTCTGTTGTTCAGTCCTAGTGGAAACATTTGAAGAAGTAGAGTAAAATGGGAAACGGAAAGCCCAAAATGGAGGGGTTCAAATATAGTGTTCACAACAGGGTATCAGGAAGTAGTATGGTGTTAAATCAAGTATCCAAAGATAATAAATAGAAGTAACTGAGAATTGACCGGGGGGAAATATCCTCCCCAGGTAGGGATTCTCTTTGTAGATTTTCAGTTGAGAAA
>NW_021619581.1:0-2286 GCF_004785775.1 Grammomys surdaster | reverse complement strand
TAGTCTATGGTTGTTTTGGCTTTAGACAGTTTCAAAGGTCTTTTGGCTTGGTATAGCCCCCATAATCTCATTTTTTTTTCAGAGTCATATTACTGCCAGGGAATGGTTTTGATTGTTTCACTGTGCTTAGCCTACATGTATTTAGCACTAATCAGATATGTAGCCTTACTGAAGATGGGGTCGCTTTGTCATAGGAAGTGTGTCACAATGGAGGATTCATGAAAATCTCAGGTCAGGACATCTTGATTAAAACCATCCTCCTGGCAGCTGGTGGAAGTGAATAACCTGCCTTTCTTGCCATCTTTAAAACTATGTCATCCTGAATGGTGTCTGAATTTCTGCCATTGTGTTATAGAAGGAATTTTAAGTTGTAAGTCAGCCCAAACTGACTGACATCCTCAATAAGAGTTGGCTAAATCATGGGGTCTCTTCACTGTGATGAATCCTTAACTAACATAGAAGTGGGTACCAGAGACTGGGTTATAATTATGATAGGTCTGTCCATGTTTTTGTTTGTAGGAAATTGGATTCTGGCTGTTTGGATGCTTTAAATGCAGCTTAATATGCTGAAGTATTAGCAGCAGGGCAGAGAGTGGTGGTAAGAATGATTTTAAGTAAAGGGGCTTGCCACAGTAGATTTCAGATGAGAGGAGTATTAATATGAGGCTTAGAAAATATCTTTTCGTGTTTTGATGAAGAATAGGGCTTCCTTTTGTGCTTGTCTTAAGATTTTTCTGGAGTGTAATTAAATGATATGTAAATTAATACCATAAATAAAGGGAGCCTCAAAGAGACCTAGATTAGACTTTGTTCACTTGTTCACTCTTATTGGAAACATATGAGGAAGTAGAGTAAAATCGGTAATCAAAACCCAATTTGTAGGGGTTCAAATATAGTGTTCACAACAGAGTATCAGGAAGTAGAATGGAGTTAAATCATGTATACAAAGATACTAAATGGAAGGAACTGAGAAATGACCAGGGGGAAATAACCTCCCTAACTTGGGATTCTCTTTGTAGATTTTCAGTTAATAAAGGGATGTTTTATATTATGTAGGCCTGTTGATGCTGCAGTTTTATTTTTTAATTTGGACAAAAGAAGATATAATTCTGATTCAAATGGCCAAGAGATGGATGGGGATGGCTGTTATCAGTTGTCAATATGACTACATAAGTTGTGAACTAAAATCCATAAATGGGAGAAAATTCAGAGATCCATATCATAGGCTAGAAAACAGAGGGTTTTGGTCCAAATCATGCCATGGTATTGCAGTAACTTTGGATAGAGATCTTGAGAATACTGGCTCTGAAAGGCTTTATGTTTATGCATGATAGTATACATCTTTAATACCAAGAGAGTGAGGCAAGGTAATTTCTGAGTTCAAGGCCAACCTAGGACAAAGAAAGCAAACAACAGTTTTCTTTATTTGGTAAAGGTAAAGAAAAGATTAGTTCCAAGCAAGGTGGGGCACAAATCAAGTGTGTGAGACAAACAGATCTCTGGGTTGAAGGTTAGTCTACATATCATGTTCCATGAGAGCAATACTTAGGCAGTGAGCAAACCATTGAGACTAGGTTGCTGGGATAAATACCATTGAACTAGGGGCCGAGTTCCAGCACCAGCAACTGATAGAATTTGGAAGTTTTTGGCATGTTGCTATGGCTTTAGAATCCAGAATAGTAGAGTTTACTTGGATAGCTGAATCAATTTAGTTTGAGCTAAGAAATTGCCAGTGACTTAGAAACTATCATCGTTGATATACAATGTATTGGAATTATTTTATGAGAGCACCAAGAAGCTGCATTCCAGAGATACCCCTCCTGCAGGCAGGCAGATAATTTGTAAGAATCTTCCAGGTGGTACTGAAGGAATGAAGGGATCCTGAAGAGCAGTTGAGGCCTCGTCCTGTGAATGGCTAGGTAAGGCCATTGGGGAAATTGCTGCTTCAGTGTCTGTTGAAGCCCAAGGACTGAAAGGGGTTATACAATGAAGTTGAGGATTGGTACCTTGAAGACTGCCTAGGAGAGGCTCATGGTAAAATTGATGTCTGGTTGAAGCAGAAGAACTGGGTGTATTTGAGAGTCCAGTAAAATGGGATGACCACAAGGAAGAGCAGCAACAGTGGAGTACTATTGTAGGACCTTTTGGTCATACAGAATCTAGAACTGAAATGTGAAACCCAAGCTCTTTTTGTAAGAGTCCAGATGATCCTCAGTGAACCCTGTGGGATGCCTTTTGTGGAAAGCAGCTATCAGGAATTGGAACCAGCACAAGACAAAGGTGACA
>NW_021619580.1:3406-5863 GCF_004785775.1 Grammomys surdaster | reverse complement strand
TTTTTTTTAATTAGGAAATTCCATCCATTTATATTGACAGATATTAATGAGGAATGTTTTTAAATATCTGTTATTTTGCTATAGGTGTACAGTATGTATGTGTGTGCTTGTGTATATTTGTGTGTTTGTCTTACTCTTCTTTTGCTTTTCCTGATGTGAATTATCGGTTTCTTGGTTTTCTTGAGGGGTGTATTTACCCATCTAGTGCTTGAATTATCCTCCCACTATTATTTATAGTGTTATATTAATAGAAATTATTTATTTTATTTGCTTTGCTTATGAATTTTGCTGGCTTTTTCATTGATGGTAATTTAATGTTTGTGGGGGATATAGGTTCTCATCTGAAATCTGTAATATCATATGTTTAGGCCCTTCCAGCTTTTAAATTACCTGTTGACAAGTCATGTGTAATTTTGGTAAGTTTGTCTTTATATGTTTTTTAGCCTTTTTCTCTGGCAGCATTTTGTATTCCTATTTTTTTTTGTACTGTACAATTAGTCTTTTGGATATTATACTGGGAGGATTTAATTTTGGATTCAATCTATTTGGTGTTCTGTAAACTTCATGTATGTTTAAACCATAACTTACTTTAGAATAGAGAATTTTTTTTTCATGATTTTGTAGTAAATATTTTCTGGGACTTTAAGCTGGGAATCATCTCTTTCTTCTATTCATATTTTTTTGAGGTTTGTCCTTTACATATTTTTCAAAATTTCCTGCAAATATGGTGTTAGAAATATTTTTGACTTGGAATTTTCTTTATCCAATCCATTTTCTTTTATCACATCTTCTACATCTGAGATTTTGTCTTTCATATCTTTCATTTGGTTGGTGATATATGTGTATAAATCTCCTGTTCTCTTCCCTAGATTTACCAGTTTGTGTTTTATTCATTGTTTCTATTTTTCTTTTCAGATTGTGAACATGTTTATTCATTCTTTTCATCCATCTGATTGCTGTATTTCTTAGTGTTTATTTATTTTTTTAAAGGACATCTACATATTGGATTGTATTTTCCAGTACTTTAGGGGATTTATTCATTTTTAAAATGGTCTCTATCACCTTCACAACATGGGATTTAAGGCCATTTTCGTGCAATTAAGTTTTGCTAGTATACACAGATTTGCTAATTTATAAAGTGTTTGCAAGTATATACAGTATTACACAGTAGATATATTCTGTTTTACTGTTGTGACAGTGCCGTGGGTATTGTTGAATATGTCCTTCCCAT
This sequence comes from Grammomys surdaster, assembly GCF_004785775.1. Taxonomy (NCBI): domain Eukaryota; kingdom Metazoa; phylum Chordata; class Mammalia; order Rodentia; family Muridae; genus Grammomys; species Grammomys surdaster. The sequence goes on along the minus strand of NW_021619580.1, from coordinate 4,632 downwards.
GGCTTTAGCCATCTGGTTTTCCCTGGTATTGGAAGGCCTGGGAGTCCCTGATGACAGCAGTTCTGTGTGATTTGAGGTGGAATTGTGTTGCCCTTTGTGGCAGCAGCATTCTAGAGTCACTGGCCTAGTTGGTAGTGACTCGTGGCTTCAAACTTCTGTTTGCTCTGGAATGAGCTATCCTCAAGGGATACAGACAAATCTAGTGATTTCTGATGGCTGCAAGAGTCTGGGATCACAGGTAGCTATGTTTACTAGAAGATGCATCATGGGATGTATGGGGCAGATGTCTTCTGTTGTATTTCCCAGGGAACCTGTTTTGCAGAGGTGTAGGGAGTGGGGATCGCACATGATTGGGCTGGGTGGCAGCAGGCCGTCAAGGATGCAGACAGTGCTGTCTACCAAAGAATGATGTGTAGATCAGAGATTCATTAATGCATTTCAAACATAATGTCTGACTTTTTAAATTTTACTTTCAGAATACCATACTTTAATTTGAAATATACTTTCATATATGAGTATAGTATAAAAGTTTATTTTATTCACATTATTATTTTCTATAATTTCTCACAGTTATATGTAATTCATCTGTCTCAGAGAATCTTCTATAAGATTTGAGAACAGTTTTAAATCTTCATATGTCATGTGCCTCAAATGAATTTTAACTGATAAACTTGGGTTTTATTATGTTTCTTTCTTACAAATACTCTTTGTGATGATAAAACTATTAATTAATATTTGACTAGGATTCAACCCTAAAATGACTACTGTAGTTCTTTATTTCCATCATTGTTTTCTTCAAGTGATTTGAAAGATGATTTGTGTCCATATTAATAGTTGAGAATCAAAATGAAGGGAAAAAACTTACTCTAGGGTGATAGTTGGAAAAATTTTGCTACAAGTAATCCGTTGTTTTAAATAATTGCTGATGATTTTTGTATATGTTAGAAAATATATGATATATTTCATGGAATGTGTTTTAAAATTAGAGAGGGATGATGTAAAGAATATTAAAGGAATTAATTTCAAGGATCTAACATGTGATAAATTCTTGAATTTCCGCTCATATATATTTCCGTATTTTTCAGGCCATAAAGAAGCAAGTACTCAGAAAGCCAGAGTATTTACCAGGTCACCAAATATTCAAGCTCACCAAAGCATCCATAAAGGAGACAAACCTTATAAATGTAATGAATGTGGAAACTCTTTCACCTGTTCCTCAAAGCTTA
>NW_021619580.1:0-3396 GCF_004785775.1 Grammomys surdaster | reverse complement strand
GAAAAAATGAAAAAATTGCACGGATTTAGTCAAGGATACTATTAATTACTACCCTAATCAAAACCAGTTCATAGTGTTATGTATATTTTAGTAGGGTATAATACTGACATTTGTGAGATAAATTTTATGAGAAGGTTATTGTTTTGTTAGTCTTTCAGCTTTATATAACGAATATATTATAGGTAATTTTAGAACTCGAACTAATCCCTTCTTTGTCAGAATTATCAATAAATATATTATAACAGTCTTCTATAAATTCATCCTTGGTTTGATTAGAATTCATTTTATTTTATTCTTGAATGGAATCATTCTTATTCTACATTTATTCATTGATAAAACTAACAGAATCATGTCTCAAAAAATAATTTAATTGCTTTAGAAAATGCTAAGACAGCAATTAAGAAGTATATATATCCTAAGCAGAGAAACCCTGAGGTTTTCTCAGTGTTTGTGGTGTGTGTGTGTGTGTGTGTGTGTGTGTGTGTGTGTGTGTGTGTGTTTGTGTTTTATGGATAAAGTCACTATAATTTCAAAGAACATAACTTCAGGTATATGGAAAAATACCAAGTTAACCCATTGTTGGGTGATGAGGTGGAGGATTTTAAGTGAAATATTCCCCTTGGCACATATTTTCTTATTCATTGTACGTGCTGAACATAGTCTAATATACAATTCCCCCACATAAAAGTTATATTCAGAATATTTCCCCTTAGAGAAATATTTTGACACAAGAGTCAGATCTTTTAATGGAAACATGCTGATAATGACAGTTTTAAGGCAATTTTCCTTTAAACAAGAAGGAAATACTTTGAATCTTTTAATTGAATAGTAATAATTTCATTAAGGGTGAAAATTGCCAGTGCAGTAAGTACTAATTATTATATCAGTAAGACTTCATAAATAATGAATTATGAATATAGACAAAAAGAAGTTCATCAAAAATGTAAGCTATACTTAGAATTGTGTCTTTCACAATTCTATCAAGAGAATTTTTGGAACTTCAGGAGAGAACTGTCTTGAAAGATAGCTGTCTGAAATCTGTCTTCAGTACAACATAGGAAATCAGCCTGCAATTCATGATTTGATGTTGGGTTATTCATCCATTATTGCCAAATAACCCTTTCTGAGATTGCCTCTGCAAGCTGAGGCTATTCCTTGTCACTTTTCTCAATTTTGGTTTCTTGAGCTGTATAGAAGTCTTTTATTTCTATAAATTCAATTATGTACATTGTTGGCCTTAATTTTGGGAAAAAGGGATTTATTTTCTGAAAATATTTTCAAATAGATAGATAGATGATAAAAATTAGAATATATATAGATATATAGTGGATATATTGTATCTACATTATACACATACCTAAATAAATATTTACATATATACATATGTAATATATGTATATATTCTCTGAATAGGATTCCATATATATCATCTAGTTTCATTTCTATGTACTTATATCTATCTATACTTCATCTATAATCATATTGAGATAAATAGGAGGATATTAATTACATATATATATATATATATATATATATATATATATATGGGGGGGACTGCATAAGGGTATCTTGGTTCATGGTTGGGGCATGGGCCTGGAACCCCGAGACTCCAAGAGAGAAACTGCAGGTGTTCGGCCACATCCCCAGAATCCAGAGTACTAACATGCAGTCTTGTCTCCATAGACCTACACTGTTCAGTCATGTAGGCCATTACAGTCCCTCCCAAAGTGCACAGGTAGAGTGACTACAGGCCTCATGCCCTAGGGATTTACATACTAATGAAGGCCAGAGGGCAGAGCAAATTAACCATTCCTTTCCAGACTCTCCCCCTTTCTTCCTTCCTATTTAACTCAGGTCTGGCCTGAGTTTCGGAGGTTTGGTCCACAACCATCTACAGTCTGCCATGAAAATAAAACTGTTTGGAACCAAGGACTTTCTCATGTCATTCTGGTCTGCTATCACCAAAGTCTGCAGCCTGGAACCACATGTATATTTAGTTATGTGGTATAGATATAGGTATAGATAATAATGGGTAGAGTCTGTGATTGGATATACTCTATTCTAATAGTTTCAGTATTTTGGTTTTAATGTTCATGGTTTTTAATCCCTTTTAGATAGTTTTTGTAAAATGTTAAAACCACAGTTTTAAGTTTATTTATCATTTCAGGAAGGTTTTTAGTAGACTTCTGAGGATATATATATATATATATATATATATATATTCTTCTGAAAATAGGAATACCTTGACTTATTTCTTCATTATAAGTATCACTTTCATTTTCTTATTTTGCTTCTTGCACGAGGTAGAATGTAGAACACAATATTGAATAGGTAGTGGTAAACTAGACATCAGTATGACATTTTTACAATGAGTATGATTGCTTTCAGTTGCCTTCATTTGTCATGATGTTGGCTGTATGATTAATATCTGTAGTTTTAAAAATTACTTCAGTAATTTCCTTATACCCTAAATCCTGTGTCCTTCCTTATCCCCTTTCATCTTGTCCCTTCTCCCATCCATGCTCCCCTTCTTTTCCAAAAAGATGTGCCCCCCACCTCACCCCGGGTATTCAGTCATGCTGCACATCAAGTCTCTGTCAGCTTAGGAACTACGTTTGCCATAGCAGTCAGAAAAGGCAACCCTATGTGATGGAGGCCTCACTCTATCACATATGTGCTGTCTGTAGTTGCTCAGTTTCTGAGTACTGACAAATATGAATGCTGGTCAATGTGTTTGGTATTCCTATGGAGTTTCTATCTCCCTCATGGTCTTTAATCTTTCTCCAAACTTTTCTGTAAGAGTTTTTTACCTCTATCCAATGTTTGGCTGTTAGAATCTGCATCTGTTCTAGTCAGCTGATGAAATTAGCCTCTCAAAGGACACTTCTATCCTTCTAGTGTTCTAGGAACACTAGGCTCATCTGGTGCAGTGTTCCTTCCATTATCACATAGTGCTTGTCCTTTCACCTTTCTCTCTGCACAGGTGATTTTGATCCACCAATTTCTCACCCCATGCCCTCTTTCACCAAATTTTCTCCCTGTCTCTTGTCCCTATGAGTTATCTATTTCTTCCACTATGTAAGATTCAAGCATGTCCACTTGAATTTTTCTTTTTGTGCTGTGGGATGTATCATGTGCTTTGATATTTTATGGCTAATATCCACTTATCAGTGAGTATACACTATACATGCCCTTTTCAACTTTGGATATATCTACCAGGATAATACTTTTTAGTTAAATTTATTTGCCTGCAACATTCATGATGTCCTTTAAAAAAATAGTAGTTTTAATGTTTTCTTTTGTACTTGAAGTTTTATTTGTAAACAATCCTTTGGGCTATTTTGCAGAAGATATCTCAGGTGGTTAGAAGGAATATTTTTGTGGTTTGAGTGAAAT
>NW_021619579.1:2453-4098 GCF_004785775.1 Grammomys surdaster | reverse complement strand
GAAGAGAAGAGAAGAGAAGAGAAGAGAAGAGAAGAGAAGAGAAGAGATATCCTGATGGCAAAGATCAAAGTTGCCCCTAGTCAGCAGAAAGTAGTCTAACTATATCGTTTCCCCCTTTTGTACAGGTAATCTCTTGTGCAATGTATGGAAGCTTCATCTGTCAGTAAAAAGCCTATGGCCAATGAGCTTAGGCAGGATGAGAAGGTGGGACATCCTTCAGAGTCACAGAATTCTGGGAGATATTCAGGTGCAGAAGATTCACTCCAGACACAGAAGAGGATTGTCACATGAAACTGAGGACTGGATAGCCAGTCACATGGTATGACTTAGAATAGAATAAACAGGCTATTAAGTCATGAGCTAGTCAGGGAACAAGCAAAGCTTTTGGCCTAGGCATTTATTCATGAAAAAAATGGAAAGGGGATTAGAGAGATGGCTTAGCAGGTAAGAGCCCTGGCTGTTCTTCCAGAAGACTGGGGTTTGATTCTCAGCACCCACATATCAGCTCACTCCAATTCCATCGTGTTTGATGCCTGTTTTGGCTGCTGTGGGCACTGCATGCATGTATGTGGTACACATACATACATGAAGACAGAATACCCATAAATATGATATTATTTTTTGAAATTCAGACAATTTAAAAGATTATGTATAGCAAAACATGATACTATATGCCTAGAACACTGGAGACTGAGGCAGGAGAATTAATCATAGATTAGTTCAGTAAAGCTACACGGCAAGATTCTGCTACAGAAAAACAAGCAAAAAAGGATTATATGTCAAAGCAACTCCTTTCATTTTCATTGTAGGAATTTCATTTTCCTACATTCATCTTTTAATTGTTATCTTTTAAAAGATTTTCTTACTACGGTCTCTCTCTCTGTCTTTCTCTGTCTGTGTGTGTGTGTTTCTGTGTGTGTGTTCCTCCATGCATGCCTGTGCACCACATGTATACAATGCCCATGGATAGAAGAAGATGATCCCCTGAAACTGGAGTTACAGGTGCCTCTGAGTTGCCAAGTAGGTGCTGGGAACTGAACTAGGTTCTCTGCAAGGGCAGCAAGTGCTGTTAGCCACTGAGCCACCTCTCCAGCCCCCATTATGCTGTTTGACTACAGACCTTTCCCAAGGACAGAAGGCTCTTGTAGTCCATCCCAAACGCCTGCTCCATTGACAAGAAGAAATCACCAAAGATTGTCATTGTAGCCTGGGAGTGGAGCCCCCTCTGCACTTGGTGAAAAACAGTGAATTCTCAAACTTCAGTATGCTTAGGAGTCATTTGCCAGTGTAAAGTCCCAAAACTGGGCAGCAAGACCTTATAGTTCCAAAGAGTTCCAGGGTCACACAGGTACAAGCCCCACCCAGAAGTGGTCACTCTTCCCCAGTGACTACCTGGGTCCTTGCAGGCTCTCTCTCATCAGTTAACAAAGCCAAGAAGATCTTAGGGCTGCTGTCCTTCCTGGCTCACTTCATTTGGTCATTGTGTGTCCTTGTCTTCTAATAGAGAACACACCACAAGACTACTTAGAGAATGGATTCTGATGGCAACCATTTGCCAGTGGAGTCAATACACTAGACTTTGTGACTTCTACACAGATACTCTTTGAGGGCAGGGGGCTTTAGTTTTCTTCTCAGCCATATCCTT
>NW_021619579.1:1588-2353 GCF_004785775.1 Grammomys surdaster | reverse complement strand
TGAGTGTGTGTGTGTGTGTGTGTGTGTGTGTTTGTGTGTGTGTGTGTGTGTGTCTTCCTCAGGGACAACTAGGGCCAGGGTCAGAACTAGGGTACCACAGGCCACTGCAAGGCCACTTCCGATCCCAGCTTTGCTATAGGATTTGACAGAGCCCAAACCAGAGAGGATGTTCCTCATAAAAGGCCAAGTAGGTACATTAAATCAGAACAGACGACACCACAGAGGGCTGATCAACAAAATGCAGAGGTTCCCCAAAGCTACATGGGAATATGATGAGTTGCCAAACCAGAGAACTCAGAAGCAAATTTCAAAGCCAGGGAGCACAGCCAGGAATCCCATACCAGAGAGATGAAGAGAAAGAGCAAGCTGGCAGACCACAGTTGGGAGGGGCTCAGGCCCCCTTTGAGCAGGCATTTGAGGCTTGCTTTTTGAGAGCCAAGCTGGGGTGGGGAGTCAAGGTTACAGGGACCATGGGGGGCTGAACAGAATGAGATTTCTGGGGCTCCTTGCTCCCTGGAGCAGAACCTGGAAAAACAGTCTAAAGAGGTAGAAGACATATGGCCATCTGCAAGGGGAGTGAGAACTTGGGTAAGCAGCCTGAACCCAGCACTCGGTCTTTGTGTACTGTCACCAAAGAGAGGGCATACACCTGCCCCAATGTCGCTGGCAGGACTCAGAGCTGGATTTCAAGCAAGACTGGAAAGAAGCCAGCTAAGTCCTCACTGAAGGCAAGGGTGGTGACACATATTTATAATTCTAATATTT
>NW_021619579.1:0-1578 GCF_004785775.1 Grammomys surdaster | reverse complement strand
TCTCTCTCTCTCTGTCTCTCTCTCTCTTTCTCTCTCTTTCTTTTTCAATAATTCATTATTTTTGTTTGTTTGTTTTAAATTTTATTCATTTTTTCTTTATTTTAATTGGATATTTTATTTACATTTCAGATGTGATCTTCTTTCCCCATTTCCCTCCCACCCAGGAACCCACTATCCCATCCTCCCTCCTCCTGCCTCCATTAGGATGTGCCCTCACATGCCCGCCCACTCCCACTTCCCCACCCACAAATTCCCCCACACTGGGGCATCCAGCCTTCACTAGACCAAGGACTTCTTCTCCCACCTATGCCAGACAAGGCCATCCTCCCCTACATATACCGCTGGAGCCTTGGGTCTCTCCCTATGTGCTCCCAGGCTGGTGGTTTAGACCCTGGGAGCTCTGGTTGGTTGGAATTGTTGCTCTCCCCATGGGGCCGCAAAACCTTTCAGCTCCTTTAGTCTTCTTTCTCTCTCACTGCTCCATTGGGAACTCCACGATCAGTTCAATGGTTAGCTGTGAGCATCCACCTCAGTATATGTCAGGCTCTGGCAGACCTCTAAGGAAATAGCTATATCAGGCTCCTGTCAGCATACACTTTCTTGCATCCACATCAGCGTCTGCCTTTGGTGACTGAAAATAAAGTTTCATCATACCAAAACTTATGGGATACAATGAAAGCAGTGCTAAGGGGAAAATTCATAGCTCCAAGTGTCTACAAAAAGAAACGGGAGAGAGCATATACTAGCAACTTGACAGCACACCTGAAAGTTCTAGAACAAAAAGAAACAAATGTACCCAAGAGGAGTAGACGGCAGGAAATAATCAAACTCAGGGCTGAAATCAACCAAGTAGAAACAAACAGAACTACACAAAGTATCAACAAAACCCTGAGATGATTCTTTGAGAAATTCAACAAGATAGATAAACCCTTAGCCAGACTAACCAGAGGGCACAGAGACAGTATCCAAATTAGTAAAATTAGAACTATAAAGAGAGAAATAACAACAGAAACTGAGGAAATTAAAAAAAAATATCAGATCCTACTAGGAAAGCCTATACTCAACAAAACTGGAAAATCTGGATAAAATGGACAAATTTCTAGACAGATACCAGGTACCAAAGTTAAATCAGGAGCAGATAAACCATCTAAACTGTCCCATAACATGTCCAGAAATAGAAGCAGTCATTAAAAGTCTCCACACCAAAAAAAGCCCAGGACCACATGATTTTAGTGCAGAATTCCACCTGCTTTCATGTGAGCCGGCTGAGGCACCAAGGGAGGCAGAAGGTCTGCAGTGTGTATTCTGGGTATGTCTGTTTTCTGGCCACTGTGATACAGCACCAAAGAGAAGCAAGGTATGGTTTGAGGGAATGCCATATGTTGTGGGAGATATGGTAACAGGACCTGCTCAAGCCAGCAGCCATGGAGCTGGTGACACAGCTCGGTCACCTCTAGAACATAGAGAACTTGGAAGGAATTGTGCTGGCCCGTAACTTTCAAGCCTTGACTTTAGGATACTACTACCAGCGAGGCTTGTGACCTTCCAGAACAGCGCCCCCAGCTGGGGACCAAGTAT
>NW_021619578.1:3587-7891 GCF_004785775.1 Grammomys surdaster | reverse complement strand
ATTTTTTATGAATTTTAAATGCAAATTTCTCCTTGTTCATAACTTTCTTTGACTTCTCTTTCTTTTGATTATTGTTTATCATCGGCTATTTAATTTTTCTTCAAGTTTTCACTATTTTTCCCAAATTTTTCACTAGCTTTTTCCAAAGTGTTATCAATTTTATGAATTTTTTGCCAAGTAAATGACCAAGTTTATCAGGAAAAACTGTTTTAAATCACATTCCTTTACTAATCAAATGGTCTCCTTATCAGTTTTCTATGTTTTATGCATTTTAAATGAAAATTTCTCCATTTTCATAAATTTTTTGTTATCTCTTTTGTTTGATTTTTCCACACTGTTTTCAATTTTATGAATTTTTTTGCCAAGTAAATGTTCAATTTTATCTGGAAAAACTGTTTTAAATCACATTCCTTTACAAATCAAATGATATCCTTATCAATATTCTATTTTTTATGAATTTTAAATGCAAATTTTTCCTTGTTCATAACTTTCTTTGGTTTCTCTTCCATTTGATTATAGTTTGTTATTCACTGTATAATATTTCTTAAAGTTTTCACTATATTTCCTTAATTTTTAACTTGTTTTTTCAACAGTGTTTTCAGTTTTATGAATTTTTTGCCAAGTAAATGTTCAATTTTGTCAGGAATAACTGTTTTAAATCACATTGCTTTACAAATCAAATGTTCTGCTTATCAATTTTCTATACTTTATGAATTTTAAATGCAAATTTCTCCTTTTTCATAAATATCTTTGATATGTATTTTGTTTAATTTTTCCACACTGTTTTCAATTTTATGAATTTTTGCCAAGGAAATGTTAAATTTTATCTGGAAAAACTGTTGTAAATCACATTCCTTTACAAATCAAATGGAATCCTTAACAATTTTCGATTTTTTATGAATTTTAAAAGCAAATTTCTCCTTCTTCATAACTTTCTTTGATTTCTCTTCCGTTTGATTAGAGTTTATCAGTGGCTTTTTAATTTTTCTTCAAGATTTCTCTACTTTTCCTGAATTTTTCACTAGCTTTCTCCACAGTGTTTTCAGTTTTATGAATTTTTTGCCAAGTAAATGTTCAATTTTGTCAGAAAAAATTGTTTTAAATCATATTCTTTACAAATCAAATAGTCTCCTTATCAATTTTCTATTTTTTATGAATTTTAAATGCAAATTTCTCCTTGTTCATAACTTTCATTGATTTCTCTTCCGTTTGATTATAGTTTCAGCATTCAGCAACATTCAACATTCAGCATTAGTGGATAATAGTTAATCAGAAATAAATAAACATGAATAATCAATAGTCATCAGTCATACTGAACAGTAAATCAGAAACATATAAAGCTGAAATATCAATATTCACCAATCATTGATAATAGTAAATCAGAAATAAAAGAACATGAATAATCAGTATTCACAATTCTTGGATAATTGTAAAGATGAAAAAACGAACATGAATAATCGATAGTCATCAGTCATAGTTAATAGTAAACCAGAAAAAAATAAAGCTGAAATATCAATAGTCATCTGTCATAGAAAATAGTAAGTCAGAAATAATTGAATAGGAAAAATCAATATTCAACATTAATGGTTAATAGTAAATCAGATATAAATGAACATGAGTAATCAATATTCATCGGTTTTAGGTAATAGTAAACAAGAACAAAATAAAGCTGAAGTATCAATAGTCATCAGTCATAGATAATAGTCAGTCAAAATAAATGAACAACAGTCATAGATAATAGTAAGTCCAAAATAAATAAACATGAACAATCAGTATTGATAATTCGTGGATAATAGTAAATCAGAAATAAATGAACATGAATAATCAATAGTCATAAGTCATAGTTCATGGGAAGTCAGAAATAAATAAAGCTGAAATATCAGTAGTAATAAGTCATAGATAATAGTAAGACTAAAATAAACGAACATGAATAATCAATATTCACCATTCATGGATAACGGTAAATCTGAAAAAAATTAACATGAATAATGAATAATCATCAGTCATAGTTAACAAGAAATCAGAAACAAACAGAATTAAATATCATTAGTCATCAGTCATAGATAATAGTAAGTCAGAAATAAATGAACAGGAATAATAAATATTCACCATTCGTGGATAATAGAAGATCAGATATAAATGAACATGAATAATCCAGAGTCATCACTAATATTTATTAGTAAACCAGAATTAAAAAAGCTGAAATATCAATACTCATCAGACATAGAAAATAGTAAGTCAGAAAGAAATGAACAGGAATACTCAATATTCAGCATTCATGGATAATAGTAAATCAGAAAAAAATAATCATGAATAATCAATAATCTGCATTCGTGTATAATGGTAAAGATGAAAAAAATGAACATGAATAATCGATAGTCATCAGTCATAGTTCATAGTAAATCAAAAATATATAAAGCTGAAATATCATTAGTCATCAGTCATAGATAATAGTAAGTCAGAAATAAATGAACATGAATAATCAATATTTACCATTCGTTGATAATACTAACTCAGAAATAAATTGACATGAATAATCAATAGTCATCAGTCATAGATAATAGTAGGTCAGAAATAAATGAACATGAATAATCAATATTCACCATTCATGGATAATGGTAAATCTGAAAAAAATGAACAAGAATAATCAATAGTCATCATTCATAGTTAATAGGAAATCAGAAACAAACGGAGATGAAATATCAATAATCATCAGTAATAGATAATAGTAAGTCAATATAAATGAACATCAGTCATAGATAATAGTAAGTCCAAAATAAATAAACATTAATAATCAGTATTGACCATTCATGGATAATAGTAAAGAGAAATAAAAGAACATGAATAATCAATAGTCATTAGTCATAGTTCATGGGAAGTCAGAAATAAATAAAGCTGAAGTATCAAAAGTCATCAGTCATAGATAATAATAAGGCAGAAATAAATAAACATGAATAATCAATATTCACCATTCATGGATAAAGGTAAATCTGAAAAAAATGAACATGAATAATTAATAGTCATCAGTCATAGTTCATAGTAAATCAGAAATATATAAAGCTGAACTATCAATAGTCATCAGTCACATTTAATAGTAAACCAGAAGAAAATAAAGCAGAAATATCAATAGTCATCAGTCATAGATAATAGTAAGTTAGAAATAATTGAACAGGAATAATCAATATACAGCATTCGTGTATGATAGTAAAACAGATATGAATATCAATACTCATCACTAATGGATAATAGCAAATCAGAAATAAATGAACGGGAATAATGTATAGTCATCAGTCATTGTTCATGGGAAATCAGAAATAAATAAAGCTGAAGTATCAATATTCATCAGTCATAGATAATAGTAAGTCAGAAGTAAATGAACAAGAATAATCAATATTCACCAGTAGTTGATAATAGTAAATCAGAAATAAATGAACATGAATAATCAATATTTACCGTTCGTGGATAATGGTAAATCTGAAAAATTGAACATGAATACTCAATAGTCATCAGTCATTGTTAATGGGAAGTCAGAAATAAATAAAGCTGAAATATCAATATTCATCAGTCATAGATAATAGTAAGTCAGAAGAAAATGAACAGGAATAATCAATATTCACCAGTAGTTGATAATAGTAAATCAGAAATAAATGAACTTGAATAATCAATAGTCACAAGTCATATTTCAAGGGAAATCAGAAATAAATAAAACCGAAGTATTAATAGTCATCAGTCATAAATAATAGTAAGTCAGAAATAACTGAACAGGAATAATCAATATTTACCATTTATGGATAATAGTAAATCAGATATAAATGAACATGAATAATCAATAGTAATCAGTCAGAATTCATGTGATATCAGAAATTAATAAAGCTGAAATATCAATAGTCATCAGTCATAGATAATAGTAATTCAGAAAAAAATGAACATGAATAATCAATACTCACCAATCATTGATAATAGTAAATCAGAAATAAATGAACATGAATAATCAATATTCATCAGTCATAGTTCATGTGATATCAGAAATAAATAAAGCTGAAATATCAATAGTCATCGCTCATATATAATAATAAGTCAGAAATAATTTAACATGAATAATCAGTACTCTTCCGTCATAGTTCATAGTAAATCAGTAATATATAAAGATGAAATATCAAGAGTCATCAGTCATAGATACTAGTAAGTCTGAAATAAATTAACATGAATAATCAGTATTCATCATACGTGGATAATAGTAAATCAGAAATAAATGAACATGAATAATCAATAGTCATCAGTCATAGTTCATCGGAAGTCAGAAA
>NW_021619578.1:170-3577 GCF_004785775.1 Grammomys surdaster | reverse complement strand
TAGATAATAGTAAGTCAAAAATAAATGAACATGAATAATCAATATTCACCATTAGTGGATAATAATAAATCAGAAATAAAAAACAGGATTAATCGATAGTCATCAGTCATAGTTCTCGGGAAATCAGAAGTAAATAAAGCTGAAGTATCATGAGTCATCAATCATAGATAGTAGTAAATCAGAAATAAATTAACAGGAATAATCAATATTCACGATTCGTGGATAATAGTAAATCAGAAATAAATGATCATGAATAACCAATAGTCATCAGTCATAGTTAAAAGGAAATCAGAAATAAGTAAAGCTGAATTATCACTAGTCATCAGTCATAGATAATAGTAAGTCAGACATAAAAAAACATGAATAATCAATATTCAGCTTTCGTGGATAATAGTAAATCAGATATAAATGAACATGACTAATAAATAGTCATCAGACATATTTAATAGTAAACCAGAAATAAATAAAGATGAAATATCAAAAGTCATTAGTCATAGATAGTATTAAGTCAGAAATAAATGAACATGAATAATCAATATTCACCATTCGTGGATAATGGTAAATCTGAAAAAAATGAACATGAATAACTAAAGTCATCAGTCATAGTTAATTGTAAATCGGAAAAAAATAAAGCTGAAATATCAATAGTCATCAGTCATAGATGATAGTAAGTCAGAAATAAATGAACATGAATAATCAATATTCAGCATTCGTGGATAATAGTAAATCCGAAATAAATGAACATGAATAATCAATATTCACCATTCGTGAATAATGGTAAAGATGAATAAAATGAAAATTAATAATCGAGAGACATCATAGTTCATAGTAAATCAGAAATAAATGTAGCTGAAGTATCAATTGTCATCAGTCATAAATAATAGTCAGTCAGAAATAAATTAACATGAATAATCAATATTCACGATTCGTAGATAATAGTAAATCAGAAATAAATGAACATGAATAACCAAAAGTCATCAGTCTAAGTTAATAGAAAATCAGAGTTAATTAAGGAGGAAATAATAATAGTCATCAGACATATATAATAGCAAGCTGGAAATAAATGAACATGAAGATTCAATATTCACCTTTCATGGATAATAGTTGATTACAAATAAATGAACATGAATAATCAATAGTCATCAGTCATACTTAATAGTAAAGCAGAAAGAAAAAGCTTAAATATCAATTGTTATCTGTCATAGGTAATAGTAAGTCAGAAATAAATGAACATGAATAATCAACATTCAGAATTCGTGGATAATATTTAATCAGAAATAAATGAACATGAGTAATCAATAGTCATCAGACATACTTAATAGTAAATCAGAAATATATAATGCTGAAATATCAATAGTCATCAGTCATAGATATTAGTAAGTCAGAAATAAATGAACAGGAATAAACAGTATTCGCCATTCGTCGATAATAGTTAATCAAAAATAAATGAACATGAATAATCAATATTCACCATTCATGGATAATAGTAAATCAGATATAAATGAACATGAATAATCAATAGTCATCAATCATACTTAATAATAAACCAGAAAAAAATAAAGGTGAAATATCAATAGTCATCAGTCATAGATAATAGTAAGTCACAAATAATTGAACAGGAATAATCAATATTCACGATTCGTGGATAATACTAAACCATATATAAATGAACACGAAAAATCAATAGTCATCAGTCAAAGTTCATAGGAAGTCAGAAATAAATAAAGCTGAAGTATCAATAGTCATCATTCATAGATAATAGAAAGTCAGAAATAAATGAACAGATTTAATCAATACTCACAATTCGTGGATAATAGTAAATCAGAAATAAATGAACATCAATAATCATTAGTCATCAGTCATGGTTAATAGGAAATCAGAAATAAATAAAGCTGAAATATCATTAGTCATCAGTCATAGTTAATAGTAAGTCAGAAATAAATGAATATGAATAATCAATAATCACCATTCGTGCATAATGGTAAAGCTGAAAAAAATGAACATGAATAATCCATAGTCATGAGTCATGAAAATAGTAAATCAGAAATAAATAAACCTGAAATATCAATCCTCATCAATCTTAGATATTAGTAAGTCAGATATAAATGAACATGAATAATCAATAATAACAATTCGAGGATAATGGTAATTCATAAATAAATGAACATGAACAACCAATAGTCACATGACATAGTTAATAGGAAATCAGAAATATATAAAAGTGAAATATCATTAGTCATCAGTCATAGATAATAGTAATCCAGAAAAAAATGCACTTGAATAATCAATAATCACAATTCGTGTATAATAGTAACTCAGAAATAAATGAACATGAACAACAATAGTCATATGTCATAGTTAATAGGAAATCAGAAATATATGAAGCTGAAATATCAATAGTTATCAGTCATAGATAATAGTAAGTCAGAAATAAATTAACATGAATAATCAAAATTCAGCATTCGTGAATAATAGTAAATCAGAAACAAACGAACTTGATTAATCAATAGTCATCAGTCAGAGTTCGTAGTAAATCAGAAATATATAAAGGTGAAATATCAATAGTCATCAGACATAGATAATTGTAAGTCAGAAATAAATGAACATGAATAACCAATAATCACACTTCGTGGATAATATTAATTCAGAAATAAATGAACATGAACAACCAATTGTCATATGTTATAGTTAAAAGGAAGTCAGAAATATATAAAGCTGAAATATCAATAGTCATCAGTCATAGTTCATAGTAATCAGAAATATATAAAGCTGAAATATCATTACTCATCAGTCATAGATAATAGTAAGTCAGAAATAAATGAACATGAATTTTCAATACTCAGTATTCGTGGATAAGAGTAAATCAGAAAAAAACGAACATGATTAATCAAAAGTCATCAGTCAGAGTTCATATTAAATGACAAATATATAAATGTGAAATAACATTAGTCATCTGTCAGAGATAATAGTAAGTCAGAAATAAATGACATGAATAATCAACACTCAGCAATCATGGATAATAGTAAATCAGAAAAAATGAACATGATTAATCAATCCTTATCAGTCTGAGTTCATGGGAAAGCGGAAATAAACAAAGCAGAAATATCACTACTCATCAGTCATAGATAATAGTAAGTCAGAAATAAATGAACATGAATAATCAATATTCAGCATTCGAGGATAACAGTAAATCAGAAACAAAGGAACTTGATTAATCAATATTCATCAGTCAGAGTTCATAGTAAATCAGAAATATAAAAAGGAGAAATATCATTAATCATCAGTCATAGACAATAGTAAGTAAGAAATAAATGAACATGAATAATAAACAATCAGCACTCGTTGATAATATTAAATCAGAAATAAACAAACTTGATTAATCAATAGTCATCAGTCAGAGTTCATAG
>NW_021619578.1:0-160 GCF_004785775.1 Grammomys surdaster | reverse complement strand
ATAAAGGTGAAATATCAATAGTCATCAGTCATAGATAATAGTAATTCTGAAATAAATGAACATGAATAATCAACATTCAGCATTCGTGGATAATAGTAAATCAGAAGCAAATCAACTTGATTAATCAATAGTCATCAGTCAGACTTCATAGTAAATCAGA
>NW_021619577.1:0-4181 GCF_004785775.1 Grammomys surdaster | reverse complement strand
GAGGAACAATCTGAAAAAGAGAAGTGGACCTAAGCCCTTTTATGTGCAGTCTAGTCAAGAGTATAAGACTGTGATGACACAGAAGCACCTGTGAGTGGCTGTAGTTAGGAGAGAACAGGAGAGGCTCCTGACATAAGTGGATGAGGAGAGAGGAAATCTAAGTGAACCACAGCCACTGTGTAAGAGGCTAAGTTGTATCAGATATGTTGGAATCTAGTCTTAAGTTGATCTTTGTCAGTTTGGTTTTTTTCCCTCTGATAAGGGCGGAGGGAGTGAACCAGGAAGAAGAGTATCTTGGCATTCTTGATACTACACTGCCATCCAGTGGAATTGCTTTTCTGTTCCTGTCAACACCTCCATGTGCTTTTCTTCTGCAGATCTGAGAGTGGGTGAGGGATGCTTGGGTCTTCTGGTTCAAATATTGAGTCAGTGAACAATCAGTAAACAATTGAAGGTAGCTTCAGCCAACTCCCCGATTCTGGGGTTAGCCAGGGTTTCCTTTCCTAGTCGTAAATTCAGGTACTCAGGAATATGGGATTTGTGATACCCTGGCAGCCATGTTTGGCATAGTGATGTGTGTGTGTGTGTGTGTGTGTGTGTGTGTGTGTGTGTATGTGTGTGTGTATGTGTGTGTGTGTGTGTGTGTGTGTGTGTGTGTTTTGGTTTTGGCTTTGGTTTTTTGGCTTCTATACAATCTTGAACCTCTATTTGTCAGGTATAAATCCATTTCTGTTCCTAAACCCTGTGTGGTTAGATGACTAAGCTTCCCTTGGGCAAACTGCCCCCTTTCTTCCCTGTCCTGACTCTCCCTGTCATGAGAATCCTGAGAGACTGTGGAGAGAAGAGGTCAGTTAAACTTGACTCTGAAGCTTACTATATCATGGTTATGGGGTATCTGCACAACCATGGAAGGCCTGGACACATATTGATCACCCTTGACCCCAGAGTAATGATGCTAGCTGAGGCTTCTGTGCACCTATGCTAATTAGTGCACTCCTCCTGGGCTATAGGGGATAGAACTGTGTTCACCCTGAGTCCAGTTTCTTCCTAAAGGTTTGTCTCGCTGTCTTCTAGTACACCTGCATCTGGTTGTAGATTTTTAAATTAGGTTTCTTATATGTTGTTTATACCTTCAGGGTAAAAACCTGCCTCTGTGGAAGAATTACTCAATATAGTTGGACTGAAGGCCTGGGTTTGATACATTGATACACACACACACACACACACACACACATGCAAACAGGCACATGCAAACATGCACACATGCATGCTTTAAAAAATACTGGTAGGGTCCATTGAGAAATACTGCAAGTCACATGGTTGTGCAGAAATTTGCAGGATTGAACTCAGCCTCATTTGTAGTCTTGAGGCAAATTGTTGTCCTGTTTTTTCTCCAGAAATGGGTGGACGAGAGGCCCTGAACTAAGGGTGCCTTGGTATTCTTGGAGCAATACTGCCATCAAGCGGAATAGGTTTCCTGTTTCTGAGAACACCTAAGTGTGCTGGTTCAGCTGGTTTGGGGATGAGGAAGTGTGGATACAGGGACTCACTGCTTTCAATACTGAAAGGAAGGATGATCTAGCCAGCCTCACAGTACTCTGGTGTTTCAGGGGCTAACTGTCGGTGCACTCTCTAGCTAATCCCTGAATGTTGCCATGATCCAGGCAAAAATCTACAGCTACACAGGAAATTCAAGCTTAGATTTCCGGTGTCAGCCATGATTGCCAGGGTGTGGAGGAGTTCTTCCACCAGGTGTCAGCTCCCTTGCAGGACTTGTGGAAAACAGACTCTTGTCTCCTTCATATGCTCCAACCACCACCAGGTAGCAGAGACAGCCCAAGTAACTATGAGAGAAACAGTGTGTCCGGTTTCATGATTACTTTTTGAACCCTCATCTATACCTAGAAGCCATTTCCTGGAATCAGACACTGCCTTTGGAATTTGGAGGTCTCTTGATGTGTTTGGGGATCCCCAGAAATTCCACATCCCCTCTTCTGTCTTATTGGTCTTTTCTCACTTGTTCCCTTTATCCTATGCTCATATTCCCATTCTGTTCTTACAATGTACTTGTGCTATTAAAGACAAGTCAGTGTGTGTTTGTGTGTGTCTATAAAAGGCATTCCTTCACCTGATGTAATTCTCTGTGAGTTCAGATCCTTAGGAGAAAACCAGATGAAGAATTAGATTTCTTTTAAGTTTGGTAACATGATACAAAGAGGGATAGCTGAGACAAAACGGTGTTGATATGATGGTGTGAGACAGGCATCCTGCTATGAGTCAGAGGACTGGGTATTCTGTTGTGTGTCTAGATGCCCTGGAGTCTATGTAGATAGTAAAAAGGATGAGGTTTTTTGTCATGTATGTAGTGTTACATACATCAACACTTGGCAGCATGCCTATGGTAACAATGATCTAGGTACAAGAGGAATTCTGTCCTTAGAGAAAGAATGTACTGGCAAATGTTTTGAGTGTCAGTGGCTGAGTTGAGTAGAGGGAACTATTGTTCACAGATAATGAGATCCTACCGTTTTCTGGGAGTATTTAATGAGCTGTTGAAAAGCCCCCAACCACGAATATGATGGACTAGTCTCCTCTGAGATGGCTAACAGTTCTTTGACCTAGTCCTCAGATGAGGGTTCTAGGAGCCTAGTGTTTCATCAGAGACTGAGGTCACTCAACATAAAAGCTCATGTGAGCTTTAAAATATGGCTGACAGGTACGATTGAACATACAGACATGGTCTTCTAATGCATAGGTTGGGTTCTCTCGATGAGAAGGATGGAATCATTGCATTGTACCATGGGTATATGCAAATGGAACACTGGTGTCTCTGGTTCTCTGTATAATCTCTCTGGTGTTCTTGTTTGGAATTTGAAGATTGCCATGTGGCCAGTGGTCCTGGTTTGAGGGGAAGAGAGTGTGTCTATTTTAGAGTGTTTCAGGGTCCCACAATCTCTGGACCTGGAGATTCAGCCATGAAAATGTTCCTGTTCTGTGCCTGATGAATCTACTGAACAGCAAATCTGTCCACTGCTCAGGCCCCTGGAACTTATATGAATAATTCGGACATAAACAAAATATTTTTAGAATTTGTTAGATAGGAACCTATTAAAGGCAAAATCGGCCCTGGAGTGCTTGTACTGATTCTTTATATTCTGCTTCATCTGTTCTGCATTCAGGAAGAAGCATCCCCACAGAGGCTCAGTGACCAAAGCAAGCACCTCTCAGAGAATTTTCAAGGTGCTCAACCAGAAAACCCGACTGCTGCCTGATTCTTAAAGCTACACTGGTAGTTTAGTGCAACCTGCAATGATGTTGTACATGTTGTCACCACAAGCTTAAACTCGGCCTTTTTATGCAGGCAGAAATAACTCAAGCTTCCCCCAGCCTTCTCTGATTGGTAAGAACACCACAAATGGATTCACTTCTTCCGTTTTGCATTTTCTGACAGATAAGTTTCTCAAGCCCTTTACCACCTTACTGTTTTTTTGGTTTTTTGTTTGTTGGTTTTATGGGTTTTTTTGTGGCAGCTTTATGCCATGCTTTTTATTGCTGGGCATCTTGGTGTCCCTCAGATTGCAGCAAGTTGCTACAGCACTTTCCCAGCAGGTAGTTCTTTGCCGCGAAACAGATAGGACTCAGCAGTATTGGCTGCCTTGGCAAGGAACACTCAGATTCAGTGTGATCTTGGTGAAGTTCCCTTCTAAAAGGCAACCGTGGGTCCTCCAGAGTCTTCATTTGCAATCACTGAGGTTTATAACTAGACAATGTGGAGGTATTGCTGCCTCAGCAAGGAACATTCAGATTCCATGTGCTCTTCGCAAACTTCCCTTCTAAAAGGGACTTCCTGGGTCCACCAGGGACTTCATTTGCAGGCACCAGAGAATTATGAACTAGACAGCATGGTTAGAGCTTCCTAGAGACTTGATATTCACTTGGGGCCACTAGAAGATATGCTGGTGGCCACAGGGGAAAAAGCCTCTTGGTTTGAGGAGCAGGAAGGTTTTGGGAGCAGGTGACTTGGAGAGTGTCTCTGCAGGCTCCAGCACTCTCTGATCCTGGAGATTTATCACAGGCTGTTGTTTGTGGGAGCTCCTGCTAAACCTGTTGAGAGGAGATTGCATCCAGTTCTCAGACTCCTGCAACTTTTACGAATAATTCAGACCTAAAATAACCTAATA
>NW_021619576.1:0-1166 GCF_004785775.1 Grammomys surdaster | reverse complement strand
TGAAGCATTTCAAAGGAGCAAAGGGTCCCAAGGCAGCCATCCGAAAAAACCAGCCTAACCGGAAGTCTTACTGCTGAAAGACTGTATCTGGATGATGGTATAAACAACACAGTATGTCCCTCTTCTCCCCATTGTCTCCCGAAGTGCTAAGGCCACCATTTCTGTAATGATCACAGGAGGCAATTGGTGTCTCTAGCTAAGCAAACTCTAGCTACCCAATTTGTGCTCAAAACCCTCAACTCTACCACAGGGCTGGGGCTGTTGATCGCTTGGCAAGTCCCCAGGAAATGAAGTGCAGCCAGGAAAGTGGTGTGGTTCAGGGCTAAGTATAACCTTCATAAGAACAATGTGGAAACTGTTCTCTGAAACCTTTTGTCTGTCTCACCTTTAAAAGTCGTTCCCAAGTCGGCCTGTGGCAGTGTCGCCCCCCAACCGGTGCCCCCTGCAGAGAGCGCCTCCCAACCCCTCGCGGACGCCCCCTTGCCTCAGTCGTCGGAGATGGAGAGGCGGCTGAAGATGAGCAGGCAAAGGCTGGGGTCCAGGCTGAGGGACTCGGAGCCACTGAGGCTGCCCAAGCTCAGCGAGCCGCTCAGGTAGCTGTCGCGGTACGACAGCGAGTCCGGGGGGCTGGGGGGCGCGTCGAACACGGGCGACTCCGACAGAAGGCGCGGCAGCTGGAAGCCGAAGGGCGGCGAGGGCGGCGCGGGGGCCGGCGCGGGGCCGGCCAGGCCCTGCTGCTGGCTGCGGTAGTAGGCAGCGGCCGCGGCTGCGAAGCTGTGGGTCTGGATGGCAAGCGGCGTGATGAGGCTGCTCTGCTCCGGGCCGAAGGCGAAGGCGTTGTTGGCGCCCCGGAGGTCAGCAGGTCCTCCGCGCCCCCGGGGCTGTAGAGCAGCGCGGCCGCCGCCGCCGAGGCGCAGCACGTCGGGCCGCCCGAGGGCGTGGAGGCCGCCGAAGTGGAGGAGCAGGAAGAGGCCGAGGAGGAACAGGACGAGGCCGAGGAGCAGGAGGGCGGCGGCGGCGTGCGCGACGTGGGGCGGTCGAGCGGTAGCAGCGACTCCCGCCCCCCGGCGGCTGGTGGTGGCCGGACGGGAAGCCGAGAAACTGAGGCTGTGGTGCAGCTTGGGCCGCGGCTCCCGACTTGCAAGCTCCTCCAAGCACTTGGACTG
>NW_021619575.1:0-1532 GCF_004785775.1 Grammomys surdaster | reverse complement strand
TGATACAATATTGTGTTGGATTACATTACAACAACCCAGATGTACATCTGACATGCTAATTTATGTAACTTTGTTAGATTACAATGTGTGACACAGATAGAGTATTGAATTTTATATATAAATTTTTGAATTAACTTATTCTTTTGCCATGATGGTCTCACTGAATTCTATTCTCACTAAAAATTAACTGAGGTCTTTAAATCTATCTATTCAGTACCAGTGGATGCATTTTTGGAATGGTTGATATTTCCTGGGCTTATAATAGTGTCTTATTATAGAGTTTATTGCACCAATTTAGTTATGAACAGGACTTTGTTTCATCTTTTGTTTGAATTATGTTTTTGTCAGTTTAAATATCCTTTCAGTAATTTTGCAGACCTACTGATTGGGTGAATTGAATATGCTGATGCTTGTGATTTTATATCCTTTTTGAATACTGGATGGTATGGCCATGTCAAGTGGATTAGGAACATGCATTCTCTCTAATATGGAGGCAGACTCTGCACTCTATTGTGACTTCTATTGAAATGCCATCCTGATCTGTGACAGTCTTTTGGATGTCAGTTGGTGTGCATGAGCATTGGGCTAGGATTCATAAAGTACTCATTATATCAAGCCAACTAATCAGACACTCAGGTTCTTGAATATTGTTGAATTTTCTTTTGCCATATTTTAGAAATGAGCCTCTATGTAGTTCTTCACAGAGACACACTTGATGTTGCAGTATTTCTTAACTTTCTCTTTTTGTCTAAAACTCATATTATTGACTTGACATGGTAGAAATAATACACACCACACTCCACAGTGTCCTTCCTGATTATGAAGAAAAGTTTTGACTTCTTTTTCCTTCTAGGTTATTCTGTTGGCTGGCAATCTTATCGTATTCACTTTAATACTACAGGAGTATTTAAAATAAAATTTAGCTTCAATGTTTAACCGATATTATTCCATAGTTCCCTTCAAATTTGTTGTCTGTTTATTTCTTGTTGATATCAGGTATCTGATACCAAGTTGTGTTATGTGGAGCATGTGATAATCTCTATCCCATTTTCATTTCATAGAATAATATTAAAATAATTGATGATGAATTTTCATTAAATTTTGATATCATTTGTTAATGAATATTCTTGTACTGATTGTTTCTCATTAGTTGGATGCAGTTTATTGTTTCTTAAACCACTTGAACCTTGGTGTGACTCAACGCAGAAGCAAGATTTATTCAAAGCACAGAAGCAGTTATGAGTATCTACAGTTATCACTCTATGTTGATGTTAAGAATTCACCTTCAATGACTGACATAATAAATATCAAATATCTCATTGATTAACCACATATATTTACAAGACAATGTGATGACCATCGTACATCCATATACCAAAATCATAAATTCAGTTTCTTCCTTACAATTTATGAACATCTCAGTCAGTTATAATTACCATGATTTATGTAGAAAGTGAACATTCCATTTAATCTATGAAACAAAATCTGACTGATTATTACTTAATTATAAATAGGATTTTCACACAATATTT
>NW_021619574.1:0-29069 GCF_004785775.1 Grammomys surdaster | reverse complement strand
GCATGCCAAAGACAGACAATAGACAGAACTAAGGATTTCTCTAGTAGAAGCCAGAGAGGAACCAGGACTGCTCCCAATTTCCTCCTGTTCCTAGGAGAGCTCTGAATTAGCTTCTGTTTTGCTAACATCTTCCAGACAGAGGACAACTGCTTTTCTGAAACCTTTTAACTCTCTCGTATTTAAGATCTAACACTTCGTCTCCTTCTTCTTCTGGGAATTCTGCCAGAGAAGAGAGAGGAGACACAGTGGCACCTACTGATAGTTGCTCCCTTAGCATCATCACTATCTAGAAAAATTAAATCTATTTCTTCCTTAGAAGAATCAATCCTTACTTATATCTTTTCCTTTCCTTTTTCCTTCCTTTCACTGTCTTTAAAAACTTTTTTTCACTTTCTTCAGTGACCACTGCTATTGATGGACACTTTATTGAGATCATTTCATTTATCAAGTTCCAATATAAAAAAAAATCTTTAAGTGCATCTCCAATTCTATGCCACATCTTTAACCAATGGTTTCTTCTTGAGGAAACCAAGGACATAACTCTTAGGGGGGGATCCAGGGCTTCAGCTGAATGTGTAAAAGTGGAGGGCCCTGCTGGGCATAGGTGGAAGAAGAGAACCTTGACCTCATGAAGGCTGGATGCCCCAGGGGGTGGGAATTTTGAGGGTGGGGAGGTGGGAGTGGGGGGGGTAGATAGAGGTTACATCCACAGAGAAGAAGGAGGAGGGGCGAGGGGATTGGGGGTTCCGAGGGGGTGGTGGGGGATGGGGTAAGGGGACAACATAGGAATTGTAAATAAATCATCCAATAAAAAAAAATCTATAAATCCAAAAAAAAAAAAATCAAAAAATGACAACAAATGATGAATTTCTTCCTTTACACCTCATGTCTTTAAAGCCTTTCTCTTCGGTTCTACATATAATTCATGTTGACTCATTTCTTGCCCCATTTTCATTACTATGACTTAATATTCTCAAAGTGGCAGATTCGCCTGGTAATCACCTTTGTTTCTCATTTCAATTTTCGGTCAACTCTTCTTCCAGTAAAGTCCCTCACTGGGTCTCTCATTCTAACTGTCACACATTGGGCAACAGGTGACCCAGCCCATTGGTCAGTCAACGGAGTCTGGAAGAGAGATTGTGGGAATGGAGAGGCAAGAGATGTGAAGAATGAAGACAAGACAAAGTTTTCTGATCAAGGCTTGTTTATTGAAAGGAAATTATAGGTATATAAGCACAAGCAAGGGAATGTAGCTGAAGGCACTTTATCATGAGTGCCTTGCTACTGGGAACACTAAACAAGAAGTCCAGGATATGTTTGAGAAAACAAGATGTTTATCAGAGTGTGCTCAGCTGTTGTAGGCTGCTTGCAAAAACATCATGCTAGACAAGTCTCTTCTCAGGTTGGAAAAGTATCAACCTGTAAATACATGGCCAGAGATGGCTGCAAAGATGATAGCCTCTTTCTGCTAGGAGTTGTCTCCCAACAGTGTTCAGACTGTCAGTCTCCAAATGAACAGGAGTGTCCAACCTTCTGGATCAACAGTTCTTAAATGACATCTAGGAGTGAGAAAAATTCAGTGAAGTCAGGCAGAGGCACTTTGTCTAGGGCAGCATCCATGTAACTGAGATTTTCAAGGAAGAGCTGGTCTTGCCTGGCAGTCTGGCCTTGAACATCTTCTCTGAGTGTAAGTGTGGTGAGAAATGAAGTCTCCCTTGGATTCTCAGCAGCCAAAGCTGTGCTGGAATGTGGAATTTGAGCTATTGCTGGATCTTGGGCTGCAGTGGGTTGTGCAGATATGTCACAAATTCATGCCTGACCAAGGATATTATCTCCTGTTGCTGGGTCGTGGTCAACCTGTACAGACATCGAGATATCACATAAGAGATTCTCATTGGTTTGAGCAATGGAAAAGTTTGATTCTGGGTTTGAGAACATACTTGGACTGAGAGGAAAAAACCTGATAGGAGATGTTCCCTCCCATTTGGAAAATATGGATTTTGAGTCTGGGGATGTACTTGATGGGCTGCAAGGAGGAGACCTGAAAACAGACTGTCTCTCACACAAGGCATCCTCACAGGCAGAGGTTGGTAGAAAGACAGTGTGTTTAGGGCTTGAAAATGTAGCACAGTCATCCTGGCCTTGCTTCCAAATTTGCACTGTGGCCTTCTTTGTCTCCTTCTTTTGCATCTTGGACCTTGCCTTCTCTTGATAGATTTCACAGGCCCAATCAATGATGTTGAAGATGGCCATCTCGTCTTGGGTATTACAAAAGGGTCCAAGTTCTAGAAGAGGGCTCACAACTGATGGTGTCTGACACATGGAGAAAGTGGATTCTGTGTCTTCGGTAATATTTGAAGGTCTGAGTAGAGGAGGAAAGCTTGAGCCCGAGGGTATCTCATAGGTAAAATCAACACTGGCTGACACATCAGGAGGAGAAGGAACATTGGAAAGGCCAAATCAATCACTAGATAGGTGCCCTGGTTTCCTGGGAAGTTCTCTACACTTCTGCATCTGATCCTCCCCAATAACATGGCTCTTGCTGAAACACATCTCCTCCAAGGTTAAATAAAGGATAGGTTGGCTTTTTGGTATTAGGAGTTACTTTATGGTCCAAAGTGAGGAGGATAGGTGGCATCCAAATGTCTCTGGCACATAGAATCTGGACTAGCAGCAAAATCAGGATCTTAACCACTACTAGGGTAGGTAGGCCTATTGTGAGATCCACTTCCAATTCTCCCAGGTAATTGTTGACACTTCTTCTGACATTCTCTAGCTCATCTATTCTTGAACCAGATCTGGAGAAACAAAGTAAAGGGGACCTTATAAATGGTCAGTTGCACCCTCTGGGATCCTAATATGATGATGTTGTGTGAAAAACCTGGACTGTGGCCTCTATCTACCATCCATCACAGAAATCTAGGGAACCTAAACACAAAAAAGCATAAAGGCATGATGACCTGGACATAAATCTTAGATTAAGGAAGATTGAATTTGCCGGGCGGTGGTGGCGCACGCCTTTAATCCCAGCACTCGGGAGGCAGAGGCAGGCGGATTTCTGAGTTCGAGGCCAGCCTGGTCTACAGAGTGAGTTCCAGGACAGCCCGGGCTATACAGAGAAACCCTGTCTCGAAAAACCAAAAAAAAAAAAAAAAAAAAAGAAAGATTGAATTTGGAGTCATACATTTTGAGGATGGCCCTGATCACTAAGATTCACTTTCACTGTGGAATACTACCATTCTTCCCCAGTACAACAGAATTCTGTATTGAGAGACTCAGGGGGTTATAAATCCAGCCTCGCATATACATTTCACCTTTCTACAACATGGTACTGTGTCAAGGAACCCAAATCTATAAGTAGACACCAAAATGCAAAAGTCAAGACATGTGTGTACAGGAGACTCACGGAAAAGTGGCTATCTGAGTAGCAGAGAGGGAAAGACAGGAAGGCCATACCTGTATCTGATTCTCCATCATGCCAAGCCTTCGAGCCAGTGACATGCATTGTTTCTTGTTCAGGTATTTGGACTCATTAAAATGCTCTTACAGGACTATCTTTTGCTCTTTGGAGAGCACATTTCGCATCTTTGACTGTGTTCTTGCATCATTGGGAGAATCTTGTGACTCTGAAGACACTTGGAAATCCATGAGACCTTGTTGGATTGGTAAACCGGAGGTACCTGGAGAACTCTGGAGGTCTGCATTCACTGGAAAATTGGAGGATTTGTTGCTTGAAAGGAAAGACTGTTCTCCCATGGTCTGTAGACTGAATGATAATTGGAAGCCTTGGAGAATTAGTGATCAGTAGATTTCCTGGAAATTTGGTCCCTTTATGAAACCTTGTTGAACAGGAGAATCTCGAATTAAAAAGAGAGATCAGAGAACTCCAAAGGGATATCTCTTTCACTCAGGCTTCCCCATCAATTCCTCCAGACTGAAAAACAAAGAGCTCAGGCCCCTGCCTTGGATGGTACACAAAAGCATATTAGCTGGGCCATCAATGTGCGGTCTTACCAGCCCTCCTCCTCTCTCTTCTACTAACCCTCCATGCCTATGGTTCCCTGTGTTCATATCTATGAGGAAACTCTCCAACTGTTTCTACCTTTCCTCAGGACCATCAACCTTCCTCCAAATACATACATCAGCTACAGGATGATACCAAAGGTTTTCATCCACTAGCTCTCTATCTCCTCCATAAGAATAACCACACTGAAGAGACCCCTCATATACAAAAGATATGCAGGACATCCACTAACCTGTCAAACAGTGGGATGTTTTGTCTTGCTCGGGTTCCTCTCTGTGTTTGACCAGTTCTCCAGAGATCAGGCCTTAAATACCTTCTGCAAGCCAGACATTCAAACTCCACCCACTCTTGTGCTCCTCCCTCACTGTAGAACAGCCAATTCCTAAGATAAACACTTTCTTTGGTCCCACTGGGATTTTGGCCCTACCCTAGAGAGTTAACTGAATCACATTGTTTTGTTTTGTTTATTTTTGAGACAGGATCAGTCATTGCAGGAAACTCTTTTCTTCAAAGGCTTCAAAGAAAGTTCCCTTTACAAATATGGGTACCTTTGTACTTGGGCCACAGATGTTCATAATGGAGATGTCATCATGGTGGATTTTTCCCTTAAGCAATCTGAAGTGTTCTTCCCACCTCTTTTAATTACTTTTAGTTAAAAGTCTATATTATTAGATATTAAAATAGAGAGTCTAGCTTTTTCTTGGCTTTAAGCCAAACACAATTGTATATACATTGCACTCCCTCAAGATTGTGTAATAACTAACAATTATCTGTTTCTGTAATATCTTTGATCAGTAGGTGAACCAAACATTTTCTGTAAAGAATGAAGGGTAGAAGAGTAGTCCTGTCACCCTCAGTCTCTAAGGTCAATTGAGCTATGGTCTCTTTTAGGGTTCTGTTTATCTTTTTTACCTATCTTGAACTCTGGAGTCTGTAAGAACAATAAAGTTTCTAATCAATCCCCAGATATTAGCTAATCTCTAACTTACCTGGGACACAAATGTAGGTCGACTGTCTGACCCTGTAAACTTAGAAAAACCACACCTTGGAATAATTTCTTTCAGTAGTTTTTTCAGTTACTGTCTCTGTAGTCTCATACTTAGTTGGGAAAGTCTTAGTCCATCCTGGAAAGGTATCTATAATTACCAGAAAACATTTATAAACTCCTGGATTGGTGCTCCAGTGTTGAGTTCCCAGGGTTCTTCTGATTGGCAACTGCATTAATCAATTGACAGGCCTTACAATTTTAACAATTTCAGCTGCTGTTAGATTAGCATCTCTAATTTTGAGGTGGGACTGGTAGACTAAGTCCTGCATTCTTCATGGTCCCATGTGTGATGAACAATGGTTCTTTTCCAATATATCTAGACCCATTTTCTCTGATACCATTAAATTGTAGTCAGCTGTACTCTATCATCTCTTATGACACTGAGACATGGACAGGTTTTTGTCAGCGATCACATCTTCTATTGCCCTAATAGCATAGATTAAAGTCAGTAATGATGATTCCCCGAGAAGACTTTTTATTGTTGAGAATATATTTTGCTATCCTTGGTTTTTCGTTATTCCAAATGAATTTGAGAAATGCTCTTTATAAGTCTGTGAAGAATTGAGTTGGAATTTTATTGGTGATTGCATCAAATCCATAGATTGCAATTGGTAAGATGGTCATTTTTAATATATTAATCCTGCCAATTCATGAGCATTGGAGATCTTTCCATCTTCTGAAATCTTCTACAATTTCTTTCTTCAGAGACTTGAAGTTTTTGCCTTACAAATCTTTCACTCACTCGGCTAGAGTCACACCAAGGTGTGTTATAGTATTTGTGACTACTCTGAAGTGTATAACTTCCCTAATTTCTTTTTCATCCCCTTTATCCTTTAAGTAGAGGTACACTATTGACTTATTTGAGTTAAATTTATACCCAGCCACTTTGCTAAAGCTGTTTAATGGCTGTAGGATCTCTCTGCTAGAATTTTTGGGGTCACCTGTGTATTATATTATATCATATCATCTGCAAACTGTAATAACTTGACTTCCTCCTTCCCAATTTTGTAGCCTTTTGAACTCTTTTTGTTGTCTAATTGCTCTGGCTAGAACTTTGAGTTGAATAGGTAGGGAGAGAGTGGGCAATGTTGTCTAGTCCCTGATTTTAAAAGGATTGCTTTGAGTTTCTCCCCATTTAGTTTGATGTTGGCTATTGGTTTGCTGTGTATTGCTTTTAATATATTGAAGTATGTACCTTGAATTCCTGATCTCTCCACTGCTTTTACCATGAGGGCCTGTTGTATTTTGTCAAAGGCTTTTTCTGCATCTAATGAGATGATCATGTGGTATTTCTCTTTCAGTTTGTTTATATATTAGATTACATTGATGGATTTCCATATACTGAATGTAGGATGAAGCTACTTCATCATGGTGGATGATTGTTTTGATATGTTCTTTGATTTGGTTTGCAAGAATTCTATTGAGTATTTTTCATCAATATTCATTAGGGAAATTGGTCTGTAGTTCTCTTTCTTTATTAGGTCTTGTTTGAGGTTTAGGTATAAGTGTAACTGTGGCTTCACTGAAAGAATTGGGTAGTGTCCCTTTGGTTTGTATTTTGTGGAATAGTTAGAATTGTATTGATATTAGATCTTCTCTGAAGGTTTGATAGAACTCTGCACAAAAACCATCTTGTCCTGAGTTCTTTTTGGTTGGGAGACTTTTAAGGACTAGACCTATTTCCTTAGGGGTTATGGGACTGTTTAGATAATTTATCTGATCCTGATTTAACTTTGACACCTCTTGTCTGTCTCGAAATTCATTCATTTCATCCAGGTTTTCTAGGTTGTTGAGTATAGAATTTTATAGTAGGATCTGATTTTTTTTAAAATTTCCTTGGTTTCTATTATTCTTTCTCCCTTATCATTCCTGATTTTGTTAATCTGAACACTGTCTCTGTGCCTTCTGTTTAGTGTGGCTAAGGGCTTGTCTATCTTGTTGATTTTCTCAAAGAACCAGCTTTTGGCTTTGTTCATGCTTTGAATAGTTCTTTTTGTTTCTACTGGGTTGATTCCAGCCATGAGGTTGATTATTTCATGCTTTCCAATACTCTTGGGGTGAATTTGCTTCTTTTTGTTCTAGTGCTTTCAGATAAGCTGTTAAGTGTCCAGTGTATGCTCGCTCCAGAGTCTTTTTGGAGACACCCAGAGCTCTGAGTTTCCATCATAGCACTGCTTTTATTGTGTCCTATGAGTTTGGGTATGTTGTGTCTTCATTTTCATTGAAATCCAATAAGTCTTCAATGTCTTTCTTTATTTATTCTTTGACCAAGTCATCATTGAGAAGAGCATTGTTCAGCTTCCATGTGTATGTGGGCTTTCTGTGACACTATTGTGATATTGATGACCGAAGACTCCTAGTCAAGAAGCACAGATAGTGAAGACTTCTGCCATAACAGCTATTTATATGAAAACTCATCCCACCTCCCAAGAATGTAGGATA
This sequence comes from Grammomys surdaster, assembly GCF_004785775.1. Classification (NCBI taxonomy): domain Eukaryota; kingdom Metazoa; phylum Chordata; class Mammalia; order Rodentia; family Muridae; genus Grammomys; species Grammomys surdaster. The sequence continues at coordinate 21,555 of NW_021619574.1, read as the reverse complement.
GTAGTCATTGAGGAACTGAGGAAAACTCTTAAGTTGGTTGGGCTACTAAAGTGTACCTTTCAGCAATTGATGGCTAACAGAAGGAGTAGGAAGAGAGAGGTATATTCTATTAATGAGGGAGTCCATGAAGATTTTGTACCCATATTCCAGGGAAAAAATAGATAACACAAATCTGTCTATTTTATAATTTTTTTTCGCTCTTTCTGGGAGGAGAGGTCACAAAGGTGGGTAGACATGGCAGGACAGAGAAGTACATGTGATGAGGTGGTATCTGATATAAAAATATGAGAGAATCAATTCAATTTTTCAATTAATTATGTTCAATGAATAGCTATACATTTTGATATAGGGAAATCTTCCTTGAAAATTTTGTGCCTCAATTGTTCAGACTATCAGTCACTAAACTTCATCCGTATACTTTTGTAGATGGAGAAAAGAGAATCCCAAACTTCTGGATCAACGGTTCTTAAATGACATCCAGGAGTCAGAAGTGCTCAGTGAAGTCAGGCAGTGACACTTGGTCTAAGACAGAATTAAAGTCACTGAGATGTTCAAGAAAGAGCTAGTCTGGTATGGAAGTCCAGTCTTGAACATCTTCTGTGAATGTAAGTGTGCTGAGCAATGAAGTTTCTCTTGGATTTCCAGATGCCAAAGCTGTGCTGGAATGTGGAGTTTGGGCTATTTCTGTATCTTGGGCTACAGTGGGTTGTGCAGATATTAGAGAAACTGATAACTGACCTGGAATACTCTCTCATGTTTCTGGGTTTCAGTCAGCCTGTACAGAGATCAGGGCATCATATAAGAGATTTTCATTGATCTGAATAGTGGAGAAGGTTGACTCTGGGTATGAGAACACACTTGAGTTGAAAAGAGGAGAGTTGACAAGAGATGTTTCCTTCCATGTGGTAAATGTGGACTTGGAGTCTGAGGATATACTTGATGGGCTGCATGGAGGACACCTGAAAACAGACTGTCTCTCACACAAGACATCCTCATAGGCAGAGGTTGGTAGGAAGACAGTGCCTATAGGGCTTTGAAGTTTAGCACAGGAATTCTGGCCTTGCTTCGAAATTTGCACTATGGCCTTCTCCCTTTGCTTCCTTTGCTTCTTAGACCTTGCATTCTGTTGGTAGATTTTACCAGCATGATAAATATTGGAGAAGATGGCTATCAGGTCTTGGGTATTACTCAAGGGTCTGAGTTCAAGAAGAGGGCTCACAACTGATGGTGTCTGACACATAGAGAAGGTCGATTCTGAGTTTGGAGTAAAATTTAAAGGTCTGAGTAGAGGGGGAGAGCTTAATCTCGAGTGTTTCTGGCACAAAGAATCTGGAGTGGCAGAGAAAACAGGAACTTCACCACCATAGTTGGAGGTAGGCCTCTAGTGAAGTCCATTTCCAATTCTTAAAGGGAGTTGTGGACCCTTCTTCTGAAATTTGTTAGCTCATCTATCCTTGAACTAGATCTGAAAAACCGAGGAGATATCAGAAGAGACCTCTTTGCCCCAAACTGGACCACAAGGTGAAGCTTTTGGATGGGAGGAGTTTCTATAGTAATACTACTTGAGTCAGAAACAGAGAAGTCTCAGGCTCTAGATCCCTAAGGGACTGTAGTAAGGAACAATGTGTATGATCTAATACCAAAATCTCATTGATTGAATCACAATTGTTTTGTTTTGTTTATTTTTGAATCAGGGTATGTCACTGCAGGAATTTCTTTTCCTCACAAGCCTATAAGTGATCTAATTCTACCCAGAATAACAATCCTGCTTATTTAGGAGAAACATTCTGCAATACATTTCTTCAGCCTCGCTGGGTGTCTACATTAGTTCAAAGGACTCAGGAGACAGAGGCAAGTGCATCTCTGTGAGTTCCAAGCTTTCTCTACATACCACTTTACAGGACAGATAGAGCTACACAGAAAAAAAAACCCTCAAAATTACAAATATGCATGTATAGATATGAATATGTATATATTCATATTCTTTCTCCTCCCCAAGTTCTTATCCCCTTATATGCCCATCATACTTCAAAATAATTCTCTTTCATACAAAAAATCTAAAATGTAAATTAAATCCATGTGAATAGCTCATACCACACCAAATAATGGGGTCTACTCAAACCCAAAATTGTTCATTTGACCACATGTCCTACCTGAGTGTTGGATTGTTCTTCCCAGAGTATAACAACCTCTAAGTAACCACAATAAAACTCATAGTTAAGCTAGGTACCTTGTATCCCTTATGTGTTCAAGACTTCTAACATGAAGGAGAGTTGGTTTTTGCCAAAGGCTTTTTCAGCATCTAATGAGATAATCATGGGATTTTTTTCTTTCATATTGTTAATATGGTGAATACCAGGCATGAATTTTCATTTATTGAAGCAGCTCTTTATCCCTGGGAAGAAAACTACTAGATCACGCTGGATAATTTCTTTGATGTGTTCCTTCACTGGGTGCCTGAGTATTTTGCTGAGTACTTTTGCATTCGTGTTCATAAGGGAAATTTTTCTGAAATTCCCATGCTTTGTTAAATCTGTGTGTGGTTTAGGAATCATGGTGACTGAGGCATCAGAGAATGAGTTTGGTATTATTCTTTCTATTTCTTTTTTGTGCAATAGTTTTTGGAGTATTGGGATCGGTTCTTCTTTGATACATCTGGTAGAAAACTGTGGAAAAACCATTTTGCCCTGAGATTTTATTTTATTTGTGGGACTTTTAAGAACTGCTTTTATTTCTTTAGGGTTATAAGAGTGTTCAGATTTTTACATGATTGTTATTTATCTTTGGTAAGTGCTCTGTCTAGAAAATCATCTACTCTATTTACATTTCCCCATTTTGTGGACTATAGGATTTTTTTTCTCCAATCTGCTTTTATACCATTTTAATTACATGCAAGTAATAAGATTAGTTCTAGATTGAGGAACTAGCATTGTAGTAGATGCAAATACAATAGATCACTGCCAAGCAGCCCACTTCTTTGTCCTAGGCCAATGTCAGATTCCTTCCAAGCAGCCCCAAAAGCTCTCCTCCTCTCCCCATTTTTTATTTCATATACAAGACTGTCACTGTCTTAGGTCATTCTGACAAGAATGCCTTCCTTACCCTTCATGAAATATGCATTATCCACTGCAAGAGCATAGGGTTTTAAAACAAGGTCTAATGATTCTCAGAATTTTATTCGTGTCCATTATTTCTCTCACATTCTATTTCTGATTTTGGTTTGTGAGTGTGTGTGTGTGTGTGTGTGTGTGTGTGTGTGTATGTGTGTGTATTTTCTACCTTGACCAAGCCTTTGTTTATCTTGTCTATTTTCTGTAAGAACCTGTTTTCTTCCTTCATTGTATAGTTCTCTTTGTATCTGATCAATCAATTAGAAACAGCAGTGAGTTTGATCCTGCCAATTACACCTCTTATATGTCTTTCTATTTTACTAGTGCTTTCACGTAAACATTTAAATTGTTAGTATAAGAACTCTCTAGTTTCTGTTTGAAGGCACTTAATGCTATGAGAGTTTTCTTCTCACTGGTTTAATGTTTTCCATAAATTTGCAGATGTGGTGACCTCATTTTTAAGGAAGTCTAGAAAGACTTCAATTTTTTTAGTTCTTGCCTGACCCAGTGAACCTTTAATAGACATGTTTTTCAGTTTCCATGAGTATACAGGTTCTCTCTTGTTTCTTTGCTCTTCAAGTACAGATTTAAACCATAGATATCTTACAGGATACAAGGAGTTATTATTTTTATCTCTTGAGACTTGCTTGGTGGCCAAGTATTTGGTCACTTTTGGAGACACTTCCATGCAGTGCTCAGAAGAAGATATATTCTTTGAATTTAGTTATAAAGTTCTATACAACTGTTAGGTCCATTTGATTCATAATGTCTGTTAGTTTCATTATTTCTGTTTTGTTTCTGTCTGCATAATCTGTCCACTGATATTATTAGGTTGTTGAAGTCCTCCACTGTTAATGCTTGTGGTTCGATGTATGATTTGATCTGTAGTAATGTTTCACTTAGAAATGTGTTTGCACATACTTTGGAGGATAGATGATCAAATTTGAAAAGTCATCTTGTTGGATTTATCCTTGAGATGTATGAGGTTTTGATCCCCATCTCTTTTGATTACTTACCGCTGGACGTATATTATAGTAGGCATTAATAAGGTGACTACAGCTTTCTTAGACCCATTTGCTTGGAAACCCTTTTTTAATTTCTTTACTCTGAGATAAAGTCTATCTTTGTTGCTGAGGATCTAAAGAAGATCCCTATTGGTATTGAATGTCTACTGCTAGGATTTAGCCATAATTGAATCTTCACCAGTGAAAAACCCAGCTGTTCCACTTTCATCACCTCATTTCCAGCAGATACTATCCCTGTCCAACACTGGCCCCACTAAGTCTAGACAGGTCAAAGACATCAATCTCTTTTTTGTTTTGGTTGTTCTCTATTTGTTTTTAAGAGGGGATTTCATTGTATAAACTCCCTGGCTGTCCTGTAACACAATTGATAGACAAGGCTGACAGGAAATCAGAAAAATTTGCATGCTTCTGATTTCCCTGAGCTGGGATTAAAGGTGTGGCCCATCACACCTGACTTTGAGGACATCATTCTTAATTCAGCAGATATACTCAATTCAGGTTTGTTTACATCTGAGAAATTACCAAGCCTTTGCCCCATCATTTGAGGTCTCCTGTACTTTGGAGCTCCAGTCCAGTAAGAATTAGGCCTTCCCTAATCAGTAAGCATGTCAAGAAATGGGTGACTTCTTGTTCTGTTGTACAGGATTTTCCTACCCACTTCTCTTACCTGTTAATTCTAACCTTCCTTCTAAAAATTTCATGCAGCCACCAACCCACCAAGAAACCAGTGGGCTGTTGCAGTTTGCCCAATCCTCTATCTGTTTTACCTCTTCTCAAAAGATCTGTATTTACATTATCTCTACAAACTTGAAACTCAGTTTTCCTCCCTATCTTTTTATCCATCCACTGCACAGAACCTCAGATACATCATGCTCACCCACACTTTGGTGCCACTCAAGTTTCAGTCTTACCTCATGTAGGCCTAGTCTTGGGGATTGAACTATTCCTGATTATGGTCTTTTAATATTGAGACAAGGTCTTTCTATTATCCTAGCCTGTTTTTCAGATGACCTTAGATCAGACATCTGAGTACTATGTGTGGGCTCACAGTGTTCAAGGTTTAAGCATTGTTTTAGGGCAATTGCAGGGTGACAACTGGTTTTTGTGGAAATTGAAAATAATGGAGAAAATGGCCTTTGTCTCATGAAGCTCCAGCCTAGAAGACATTGGGGCTGCATCTCTAGTCACTTTCTCAGGAAATAGTTTTCTATTCATTTTCTTCCAAAGCTCCTACCCATTATTCCTCCTACTATGCACCTATTCTTAGAGGCCAACATCCTGTTCAGTCTTGAACCACATTGTTTGCCCTTTTCCTCAAGCATCCTATCCATCCTGGGCCATCCCCAATATCTAAATGGCCCTTCAAGCTCTCTGTAAATATTATGGTTATCTATGCAGATGCTCCAAGGCTCCTCAACAGAGGACTAAAGGTTTTGATGTGTTGGTGCCTGGGTCTCTTCTCCCAGATTATCTCTAGGCTAAATGGTATTAACTATAGCATGCTGGTATCTATTTGTGAAGGAATGAAATATTTTTGATCAATACCTAGGAATCCCAGTTTGGTTCTCAGGAGTCCAGCCACTTCCAACTGCAGGAACACAGTATCTCCAGTTAGTCCTTTACTTATCCTCAAAAACTGTATTAGGGGTAACTTAGATTACTAGGTCAAACACCGTGAAGCATTCTTCACATCTACAGATGATTAAAATTAATCACAATAGCAACTTCACATTCTCCAAAAAAAGACCAGGTGAGGCTCTTTGTCAGAGTATTGGTCTACATTTGTGTGACATCCTGGGACCAAACCTCAGTATTGTTTAGGAAATTAAAAAAAAAAGGAATAGATTGAAAATTGTAAGGGCATGTCTTATTTTGTGTAAGACTTAGGACTTTGTCTTAACAGGGTTCACATGCAGATATTTGAAATGAACATGTGGAAACTGGTTTTGTCTTTCCATATGTGGACATAAAACTTGGGGTTGACGGCACCGTCATTGGTTGTACTATCACACCAGCTTCAGGTTTTTATCCTTTTCTAACTGAACTCAAACTCACTGTATGACTGAATCTCTCATTCGACTACTGAACAAATACTGTGATTAGAGGCCAAGATCTCTATTGTGAGCCTTTATAATTCCCTTTGGCTGATATTGAATAGTTCATGGTGACATTCTGCCCTAAATGCATATTTCATCTGTTTTTGTTTGGAAAACTTGTATCCTCAGGGGCCAATTTGTCCTGCTTCCTCTTATTGTCACCATACCTTTGTCTCTTTCTGAACACTCATAAAACCCTTAAAGAAATAAAAGCAGTTCTTAAAAGTCCCAGAAATGAAACAGAATCTTAGGGCAAAAATGGTTTTTGCACAGTTTTCTACCAGATCTTTCAAAAAGAAACTGATCCCAATATACCTGAAACTACTGGATAAACAAGAAAGAGAAAGAACAATGCCAAACTCATTCTCTAATCCTCAGTCACCATGATTCCTAAACCACACACTGATTTAACAAAGAATGCTTTAATGCTTCTTAGAAGGGGGAACTCATAGGAGAAAATATGGAGACAAAATGTGGATCAGAGACTGAAGGAAAGGCCATCCAGAGACTGCCCCACCTGGGTATCCATCCCATATAAAGTTGCCAAACTTTGATTCTGTTGTGGATGCCTGGAAGTGCTTGCTGACAGGAGCCTGGTATGGCTGTCTCCTGAGAGGCTCTGCCAGGGCCTGATAAATACAGAGGTGGATGCTTGCATTTAACCATGTGATTGAGTGCAGAGTCCTCGTTGGTGGAGTTGAAGAAGGAATTGAAGGAGCTGAAGAGTTTTGCAGCCCAGTGCGGGGAGCAATAGTCTCAACTGGCCAGATCTCCTACAGCTCCCAGGGACTAGACTACCATCAAAGATTACACCTGGAGGGACCCATGGCTTGAGCTTGATATGTGGCAGAGGATGGCCTTGTTGGACATCAGTGGGAGGAGGGGCCTTGGTTTTGTTAGGGTTTGATCCTTCAGTGTAGGGGAGTGTCAGGGCAGGTAAGTGGGAGTGGGTTGTTGGGTGGGAGAGCTGCCATATAGAGGCAGGGGGAGGAGGGATGGGATAGGGGTATTTTCAGAGGGGAGACCTGGAAATAGAATAACATTTAAAATGTAAATAAAGAAGATATGCAATAAGGGAAACAAAAGATGAATAAAAAGAGAAGATGGAATTCTGAATCAAACATTAGTATCGCATAAATAGTGGAGAAATTTCATTGTGTTTTATTATATCCTTAATCTCAGAATTCAGCAGACAAAGGCAGGATCTGGGTGCAAGAGGGTAGCAGGAGGAGAAAAGTAGATCATGATCAGGTATACACAGTGGGTGGAGGAAGAGAGGAGAATAGCCCTCAGGGCCATCACCAAATGGATGGAAGTATACATCGGAGGGTGGGATGTGGTAAGACTCTGTAGAAATTACCAGAGTCTTTGAAGGTGAGAGACTCTCATGACTCAAAGGAGGGACTTTAGATAAGATCCCACCAGTGGGGAGAGGGCAGTCATAGAGTCCACCTCCAGTAGAAAGATAGATAGATCCTCACGTGGAGGGATGAGTTTGCCAAAAACTCTGACCCAGAATTGTTCCTGCCTAAAAGAACTGCAGGAAAAAAGTGGAGAGGAGACTGAGCAAGAGGAGGTCCAGTAATTGTCCTATGTTAGGATCTATCTCTAGAGGAATATCGAAGGCCTGTGATTATTATGGATGCTATAGTGTGCTTATAGACAGGAGACTAGCATGGCTGCCCTTTGAGAGTCACATCAAGCAGATGACTGAGACAGAAGTAGGTCCTTATACCCAAGTTGGACAGCAGCCAGGGACCCTGTAGTTGAAATATGGAATTGCTGGAAGAATCTGAGCAGGAGACCAACTCCATCGGAAAACTAGCAGTCTCACCTAACCTGGACCCCTGAGATCTCTCAGACACTGAACCACCAATCAGGCAGCATATGTGAGCAGGTTCGAGATGCCTGACACTTATACAGCAGAGGACTGCCTAGTCTAGCCACAGTGGGAGAAGAGCAACCTCACTGTCCAAAGACCCAGGGTGCAGGCAGTTCTGCATGGGAGGCCATCATCTTGGAGTTGGGGGATGAGGAATGGGATGAGGAATTGTGGGAGGAAGGAATGGGAGGGAAAGTAACAGCTGGACTGTGAAATAATAAGTGTAATAAATATAAAATAAAACAAAATAATGATTATAAAGTAAAAAACCAACCAACCAAACAAACAAACAAAACCAACAACATGAGCTCTATAAGGTGTGGCTACAACCAGAACAGCCTCAAAGGGTGGATGAGGATAATGGATTAGAATGTTGCAAGTGGGAGGAGCCAAAGAGTAGAAGGAGCTTCCAAAGGGTAGGCGGAGCATTGAATTCTAAGTTTGGAGAGATATTTAAGGGCAGGTCTTCTGAGAAGAGTTGAAACAGACAATTGAGCAAGGTGCAGACACCCTCTGGATTCCTGGTGAGTTGGTGGGCTGCATGAAATGTTTACTGTTGTGATGTGAATGGGATATCACGGTGGGGAAGTTTGGGAGACAGCAGAGGAGGAGTCTTGGTAATTCTTTGTAGCTTGTATGGGTGTTTGCTTGGTGAAATCTAAAATAGGCCTTATACACAGGCAGAAGATATTTAAAATTCGTAGATGTTTCAAATCTATTCTATAGGTGTGAACACTGAGAACCAGTGACATGCATGGATTGGGGCAGTCTATGAATAAACTTTCAAGAGACCTCTAGGTGCTCTATTCTTCATTCTAGGTACAGTCCTGAGCCCTGGGTTATATAGAACACCTGGATCAATAGATGGAGGGGCCTGACTCTAGGACAAAGGGACTGTAGGGGTTCTCTGATATAGTTCCCGTTAGACAAACATACATGCATGACTAGGAAGAAGTCAAAATGGAATCTTGAGTTACCTGTGGAACAAATGAGGCCCCAGATTATCTAGATCAGACATAGTGGTGGTATTCTGGCTCAAAAGTGTGACATCCAGGATGGGTTTTCGCTGAGCAGGCCCACGTTCATCTTGAAGGTGTAACCATATTGGTTGTGTGAACCACACCTTTAGTCCTGTGACTGAGGAACCATTGGCAACCGGGTTTGTGGTAATGGGGCCTGGCTTGTCTGTATAGTGAAATCAGGAAGTGAGAAACATGCACATGGACACTGCCTCAGTCTAAAAAGAGAAAGATTGGAGGAATAAATGGGTGACAGCAGTGGGCAGGAATCTGCATGTCCTCTGGGCAGCAAGATGAGAAGAAAATCATTTTTGGGATAGTCACTAGAGAGTAAGGACGGATTTTTTTCTGGATGGAGCCCAAGAGTGCAGAAAACCCCACAGGATGGATCAGTTGTTTGTTACACACCTTTAATCCTAGCACTGTGTGTGAAGGAAGAGGCATGAGGATCTTTTATGAATTCTAGTTTGGCCTTGTATCAAGACTCACAGGACAGCACAGTTCATACACAGAAACTCTGTCTCAAAAGAAAAGAAATGTAAGAAAGAAAAGAACACACACAAAAAAATGTCTTCAATCTGGCCAGGTTTCCATTAGGTGTTAAGGTGTGGCTCCAGACTGGGTGTGTCCACAGGGTGTGAATGTCTGTTGAATGTGAGAGGATGAAAGGAGGAGCCTGTGGGAGGATTCTAGGTAGTGAGATTCACTTAAGGCTAAGTCCTTGATATGGAAGTTCAATATGCGAGTGGGGGCGAGGGGGGAAAGGTCTTGGTTAGGTGTAAGAGCCTTCTGATATCCAGGGTAATTAGATCATCAATTCATTTGTGTGGATGATGAGGTTGGAATGGGATTCATTTTTCTTACCTGTTAAATAGCCCTTCACTCCTTGTTTTGAGACAGAAGCTGGAAGAAAGGAGAGGGTTTCTCTCTCTCTCTCTCTCTCTCTCTCTCTCTCTCTCTCTCTCTCTCAGAAACACACACACACACACTACAGACAACACACATTTTTAATAACATTCCTTTTTTAAAAAAAAAATAAGTTGTATTACAGTAGAGATTTTATCCCCCTCCCAGTCCAACCACTGACTGTTACACATCCCGTATCTCCTCCTTCTGTTTCCATGAGGACGTCCCCACCCCACAAATCTCCCCACTCCCTGGTCCTTCAGTCTCTTGAGGGTTAGGTGTATAGGTGCATCTTCTTTGACTGATTCCAGACCAAGCTGTCTTCTTCTGTATATGTGTTGGGGGCGGGCCTCATATCAGCTTGTGTATGCTCCCTGATTGGTGGTCCTGTTTCTGAGAGATCTTAGGGGTCCAGGTGAGTTGAGACTGCTGGTCTTCCTCTTCAGCTTCTTCCTTCTTTCCCCTAATTCAATCACAGGGATCAGCAGGTTCTATCAGTTTGTTGGGTACAAGTATCTGCATCTAACTCTTCCAGCTGCTTGTTTATCTTTCAGGCGGCAGTCATGATAGGCCTCTTTTTGTGAGCACACCACAGCCTCAGTAATAGTGGAAGACTTTGGTGCCTCTCCTTGAGCTGGATCCAAATTGGGCCTGTAACTGGACCTTTTTTTCCTCAGGCTCTTCTTTATTTTTGTCCCTGCAGTTTTTTCATACAGAACCCTTATGGATTAGCGCCCCCTCCCCCACCCCATCCCTCATGGGATGGTAATCCCATCCCTCTCTTGATGTCCTGCCTTTCTGCTGGAGATGGGATCGACAAGAACCCCTTCCCCACTGTTGGGAATTTCATCTAAGGTCCCTCCATTTGTGTTCTAAGAACCTCTCTGTAACCCCACCTCCTACCTCTTGAGATTGTAGGCTTTCTTTCTTTCTGCTGACCCTCAAGACTACAGTACTGTTCCCCCAACCCAATACTTGAGTGGTATAGCTGGATCTTTAGGTAGATCTATTTCCAATTTTCTGAGGAATCTCCACACTGATTTCCAGAGTGGTTGTACCAGTTTGCAATCCCACTAGCAGTTGAGGTGTGTCCTTCTCTTTCCACATCCTTGAAAATGTGCTGTCACCTGAATTTTAGATATTAGTCCTTATGATTGGCATAAGGTGGAATCTCATGATTTGATTTGCATTTCCCTTATCACTAAGGACTTTGAAGGTTCCTTTAAGTGTCTCTCAGCCATTCCAGATTCCTTTGTTGTGAATTTTCTGTTTAGTTCTATACCTCATTTGTTTGATTGGGTTGTTTGGTTTTTGGTGGTGAGCTTCTTCGGTTCTTTATATATTGTGGATATTAGCGCTCTATGGGATGTGGGGTTAGTGAAGATTTTTTTCCCAATTTGTAGGTTGCCAGTTTGTTCTATTGACTATGTCCTTTGACCTACAGAAGCTTTCTAGTTTCAAAAGGTCCCATTTATCAAATCTTGATATCAAAGCCTGAGCTATTAGAGTTCTGTTTAAGAAATTTCCTCCTGTACCAATGAGTTCAAGACTGTTTCTCACTTTCTTTTCTATTACATTCAGTGTGTCTGTTTTTATGTTGAGGTCCATGATTCAGTTGGAATGGAGCTTTGAGCACAGTGACAAATAGGCATCTATTTTCATTTTTCCATGGTCAGATTGCAAGTTATTCCAGGACTATTTATTAAAGATTCTTTCATTTATCCATTGTATATTTTTAGGTTCTTTGTCAAAGACCAAGTGACCATAGGTGTGTGGGTTCATTTCTGGGTCTTCAATTCTATTCCATTGACTTACCTGCCTGTCACTGAACCAATACAATGCAGTTTTTTATCAGTACTGCTTTGTAGTATAGCTTGAGGTCAGGGATGTTTATTCCCCCCAGAAGTTCTTTTATTTCTAAGAATTGTTTTCACTATTCTTGGTTATTTGCTTTTCCAGACAATTTGAGAATTTCTCTTGCCGTGTCTTTGAAGAATTGTGTTGGGATTTTGATGGAGATTGAATTGAATCTGTAGTTTGCTCTCGGGAAGATGGCCGTTTTTACTATAATAATCCTGCCGATCCAAGAGCATGGGAGATCTTTCCATCTTCTGAGATCTTTGATTTCTTTCTTCAGGGAGTTGAAGTTCTTGTCATACAGATCTGTCACTTGCTTGGTTAGATTAACACTGAGGTATTTTATAGTATTTGAGCCTATTTTGAAGGGTGTCATTTCCCTAATTTCTTTCTCAGCCTGCTTATCCATTAAGTAGAGGAAGGCTAGTGATTTGTTTGAATTAATTTTATATCCAGCCACTTTGCTGGAGTTGTTTATCAGGGTTAGGAGTTCTCTGGTGGAAGTTCTGAGGTCACTTAAGTATACTATCATATCATCTTCCAACAGTGGTATTTTGACTTTTCCTTTTCCAATTTGTATCCCTTTGATCTCCTATTATGGTCTAATTGGCTCTGGCTAGGACATCAAGTACTATATTGAATAGATAGGGAGAGAGTGGGCAGACTTGTCTACTCTCTGATTATAGTGGGATTGCTCCTGTTTCAAATTTCTCTCCATTTAGTTTGCTGTTGGCTACAGGTTTGCTGCATATTGCATTTACAATGTTTAGGTATGGGCTTTGAATTCCTGATCTTTCCAAGAATTTATCAAGAAGGAGTGTTGAATTTTGTCAAATGATTTCTCAGCACCTAATGAGATGATCATTCGGTTGTTTTCTATGAGTTTGTTTATATAGTGGATTGCATTGATGGATTTCCATATATTGAACCATCCCTGCATTCCTATGATAAAGCCTACTTGACCATGATGGATAATTGTTTTGATGTGTTCTTGGATTCGGTTTGCAAGAATTTCATTGAGTATTTTTGCATCGATATTCATAAGTCAAATTGTTTATCTCACCTCTAAGATTAGGAGTAAGAGCACTCCTGGGATCAGCTCTCTCCTGGCAAGATTTGTGCAAGGAGGGCTGTGGGACAGTCTTAGGTCCAGAGTTCAGATGGAGACCAATGCAATCAAGTCTTGCAGTCCCTGAAAGACTTTACCTATCTCAACAGGTATCCTCAGAATCTTCTAGAAATTCAAGTATTCGAACACAACCTGGAGCTGTGATTGGCCCAGGCTTACCAACACTGAGAAGACTGTCAGGCCATCCAAGTCATCAGATACCTTCAAGACCTTAAGTGAGATCTGGTTTTCATGATCCCATAGGACCTATGACACTGCCAGATAAATATGATGACTAACAAACTCACCCTGTGAGTCCAAAAATGCAGCGAAAGGAACGCACTGTGTACACTAAAGAACAAAAGCACAAGCTGCAAGAGTATTTTGATAACTGCCAGAAACCTAACAAGGAGCAATGTGAGAAGCTGGCATCATTGTTTCATGTGACAGAAAAGGAGATCCAGGTCTGCCTCTCTCTTTTCCCTCAATCCAATAGCAACAATATCACCTTTCCCATCAGGCACTTGATTTTTATGCTTTTTAAATGCTTAGGGCAGTGTAGACAGTTTTGGGTGCTGGATATTCATGCATCCAATGCTGGGCCTCACATTTTCTATCAACTTGTTACCAATATGGATGAACATTATTCCCATGCAGGGTCTCAGAGACCTAGATATCATGGTTCCTACTAACACACAGGACACACTAGCACAATCTCCCCAGTCTTTTGTTGTCAGGTCATATACATTCTACCTCACTACAATCTTCTGGTCATCTTGAGTCTCAGGCATCTCTGATGCTGACTTGTGAAGTATTGCTATAGAAACTCGTGTTCAAAAGCTTCAACTTCATGTCCAGATGGGGGCAAACAGCTATTCTTCTGATGTCTCCTTTGTTTTTTCAGACCTGGTTCAAGAACAATCGAGCTAAGTACAAGCGGATGAATTTACAGAATAGTACAGAAACTCTACCAGAGACAAGTGGAAGCCCTGAAGCTGTTTTAGAATCAATCCATTTTCCTGGTTCCATACCTCTTGTTGCCACTGACAATGGAGAGTCCATGCGTTCAGCCACATTTGGTGTGCATTCCATTGCCAAACTCAACTGCAACCAGGTATCCTCTCTGCCTCATTATCAGTCCTGTGATGGTGACAGGTATAACCAGCAAGATGCCCTGGTTGATGGCTGTGTTCCTGTTACAGCTGGGGACTCTGGTCAATCCCCAGCAGTTGAAGTCCAGACTGACCTAGGAGTCGCTGAAGCTCCAGTTGCCCTGGCAGCTGGTACCCAAGTCACAGAGGATGCTCAATGTCCAGGTCCATCTGCAGAGGAGCTCTGGCAAAGGATTCTTGAAGACTTTGACAAATCTGATGACTGGCTTAGTATGAGATATATCCCAAGTCCAAGTTACAACTCCCAGCCTCTAGACCAGTCCTGGACTACACAGCCATGAAGAATTCTGTTAGTGCACACCATTAATCCCAGTATTGGGGAAAATTAACCAGGCCTAGCTGTTGAAGTTTTGTACCACTGTGGTTTATATGGTGGGATTGTTTCAAAGTATGTTTAGGTATTCATTCTTTATTGTTAGATTATATGTTCATTAAATAAAAGGATAAAATAGTTACTGTAAAATTCTTTTTAATACATTATTTTATTCCTTTACATTCCAGTCATTACCCCCTGGTCCCCATACACTCTCGACCCACAGTTTTTCATCCCATGACATTGGGTCAGAAGTTTCCCCCAAATATTTATGTACATGAATGCCTGAACTCATGTATTCAGGTGTCTTGGGACTTGGAGTCAAAAAGGAGTGTAGACTCTCCAGGGGTAAAGCCAAGACAGAGGTGTTCTCACATGTGTGTGCTTGGAAATGAACTCAGATCATCTGTGGGTGCTTTGGTCCTTTCTAGAAGGAGTATCAAAAGCTTCAACCAGAGCTCCCAAAGTCTAAACCTCCAGCCTGAGAGCACAAAGGGAGGGACTCCTGTCTTCACCTGTATAGCTAATTGAGGGTGGCCTTGTCAGACATCAGTGGAAGTGGAGGGCCATGGTCCATGGAAGTTTGGATCCCCTAGTGTTGGGGAGTTCAAGAGCAGGGAGATGGGACTGGGAGGATGTTTGGAGCACACCCTCATAAAAATAGGAGGAGGAGGTATTGGATAAGGGGTTTCGGAGGAGAATGGGAGAGGAGAAAACATTGAAATGTAAACACATAAATTATCCAGTAAAAAAAAACAGATAAAGAGTCTTTAAAAAAAAGAGAGAGAGTTTACTTATTTCAAATTAGTTTCAAAAGTTTCTAGGAGATGCTAATTGGCTAAGATCTTATTTTAAGCTCTCCACAAAAGAATTTAAGTCTCTGTTTAATATTCTCAAGAGAGATGTAAATCCTAATTTCCCTCAACAATTAATTGACAAAAGAGAAGTAATCTCACAAAAAGTAGAAGAAGCTATCACTAATCGATATATTATATAATCTGACTAGCTGTCAGCTGTGCTATAATAATCCTATGATAAAAGGGATTATTATTATGGATTTATATTTCTTTAAATAGAGTTTTCATGACTCTCTGAGTGTGGAAGGAGTGGCTGTTGGCACTTCTGCTCTGATTTTACATGAACTCTGAAAATTTACCTTTAAAAACATAAGAGGGAAAATGGTACCCCCTCCCCCAGAAGGAGTCCCCCTGAAATACTCTCCATCATGCCTTGTTCACTTTTAACTCTCTAAAACTGAAAGCTCATGGCAATCGGCTGCTGACTGCCTCTGGCATCACTGAGACCAATAAAAACTATGCCACAGATATGGAGAAGGACCCTCTTATTCTTAAAGGGAATGGCCCAGACCCAGTTCCCTTATAGGGCCGAGGATTGATATGCCTGTTTGATATCACAGCTAATTGGCTACCAAGAAGATTAATGAAACAAATAGATACCCCCACAAAGCCAGGCCTAACCATAAATAAGATGAATAACTATTTACATCTAAGGAAGAGAAATCTCCCTGAGAATTCCCTTCTTTTTTCTTTCCAGGTAAAAATGAACCACTCGTGATGTCTGCTGTTAGAAGTTCTAATACAAATGCTGGCCTCCAAACTTATACTGCTCAGACTTTTGAAGGGCCATTGACAAGAACATCAAACAGCTAGAGATTGACATCACTAATCTGAAGAAATTCCTTGTATCACTGTCTGAAGAGACCTCCAAAAATCCCGAAGATCCTTATTGGACTTGATTTACTCTATTACAATGGAAAAGGCTGTGTACAGCTGTTGACTATGTACAGCCCTTAAAGAAGAATGTTGCCTTTACATCTTCAAAACAGGGAGGGTTAAAGAGAGCATGAAATAGATCAGAGAAGGCGCTGAGAAAAGTCAGAGAGAGAAAGAGAAAGATGAGTGCTGGTACAAGAATTGGTTTTCACCCTCTCCATGGTTGTCAACCCTACTTTCTCCCATCTTGGGACCACTATTTGGGTTCTTTTTGCTTATTTCTGCTGGTCCCTGGGTCTCAAATAGGCTGAATAATTCTGTGAAACAACAGATAAATAATTTGGTAGCAAAACTTATTCAGATATATTATCATAAGTTAGCTATGGAGGACCACGAGACTCAAGATGAGGTTGTTACTTTGTACAGGGTGTTCCCAAAACTCATCTCCACCCAACCTAAAAGTGGGGACTTCTGCCCCTAGACCAAGCAGAGAGAGGCCACCCAGAACCTCCTCTGACTGGCGATCTGAATTCTTGCTTAGGCTTCGAGGCTAAGCACTGCAAGGGAATATAAATAAAACTTAAAAATATCTCTCTGGGTTCCCTGAGAGACAAGCCTGACTGCATAGGGGTTGATGTGAAAAGTATCCCCTCTCCAGGAAAAAGACATTGGGACAAGTATGGCCCCCATACCTCACTGGACAACGACAGAGGGACCGAAGCGATTACAAGGTCCCCTTCAATTACTGGAGGTCAGGCCTCTACCCCTGACTTCCCAAGATTAGAATTGCCACAGCCCTTCTATAATTAAAGAAGGGAGGAGATGTCAGGGACATCCCTGCTTACACATTGTAGGCCTAATATCAGCCATAGGCCTAAAATCAGCAATAGGCCTGTCATACATGTATACTAACACCAAGTCTTGGGTCTCAGTGGAAAAACACTGAAACACGTAGCTATAAGCTATTGTAAACAGACAACTTTCATGGAAATTTACCAGCCTGAGTAGTCATAGACATAGTAAATAGGTAGCCTTGGCAGACAACACCAACTTAGATAAGGACAAGTGAAACGTAGGGAGAGTCATAGTGACCTGTGCCTTGAACCTTCATCCAGCCGATACCCTGTTTTGAAAGATATCTGTATTCCCCCTGAACACCCACACTTCAGTGTCATACCCTTTCCCATGTCCTGACTTTCAGTGTTTATAACCCCTGTGTGAATGAATTATGATTTGAAAAAAAATAAATAATTTAAAAAAAGAAAAAGAAGAAAGAAAAAGAGGAAGAAGAAAAGAGCTTCCTGCAATGACAGACCCTGACTCAAAAATAAACAAAACAAAACAATGTGATTCAATTAATGACACAAGGACTCTCTAGGGTAGGGCCAAAATCCCAGTGGCACCAAAGGGAATGTTTATCTTAGGAATTGGCTGTTCTACAGTGAGGGAGGAGCCAAAGAGTGGGTGGAGCTTTGAGTGTCCGGTTTGCAGAACATATTTAAGGCCTGGTCTCTGGAGAACTGGTCAAACACAGAGAGGAACAAAAACAAGACAAAACAACCCACTGTTTGCCAGGTTAGTGGATGTCCTGCATATCTTTTGTATATGAGGGGTCTGTTCAGTGTGTTTATTCTTATGGAGGAGATAGAGTGCTAGTGGATGAAAACCTTTGGTATCATCCTGCAGCTGATGTATGTGTTTGGAGGTTGTGTTCCAGGAAGGTTGATGGTCCTGAGGAAAGGCAGAAACAGTTGGAGAGTTTCCTCATAGATATGAACACAGGGAACCATAGGCATGGAGGGCTAATAGAATAGAGAGGAGGAGGGCTGATGAGACCCCACATTGATGGGCAAGCTACTATGCTTTTGTGTATCATCCAAGACAGGGGCCTGAGCTCTTTGTTGTTCAGTCTGGAGGAATTGATGGGGAAGCCTGAGTGAAAGAGATAACCCTTTGGAGTTCTCTGATCTCTCTCTCTTTTTAGTCCAAGATTCTCTTGTTCAACAAGGTTTCATAAAGGGACCAAATTTCCAAAATTCTACCGATCCCTGATTCTCCAAGGCTTCCAATTATCTTTTAGTCTACAGATGATGGGAGGACAGTCTTTCTTTTCAAGTAACAAATCCTCCAATAATCCAGTGAATGCAGGCCTCCAGAGTTCTCCAGGTACCTCTGGTTTACCAATCCAACAAGGTCTCATGAATTTCCAAGTGTCTTCAGAGTCACAAGATTCTCCCAATGATGCAAGAACACGGTCGAAGAAGCAAAATGTGCTCTCCAAAGAGCAAAAGCTAGTCCTGCTAGAGCATTTTAAGGAGTCCAAAAATGTGAACAAGAAACAATGCATGTCACTGGCTCAAAGACTTGGCATGATAGAGAAACAGATAAAGGTACGCCCCTCTTGTCTCCCTCTCTGCTACTCAGATAGCCACTTTTCCAAGAGTCTCCTGTACACACATGTCTTGACTTTTGCATTTTGGTGAGTGTCTATAGATATGTGTTCCTTGACACAGGACCATGTTGTAGAATGGTGAAATGTATATGCAAGGCTGGATTTATATCCCCCTTAGTCTCTCAATATAGAATTCTGTTGTACTGGGGAAGGATGGTGGTATTCCACAGTGAAAGTGAATCTTAGTGATCAGGGCCATCCTCAAAAAGTGTGATTCCAAATTCAATCTTTTTAAATCTAATTTTATGTCCAGATTATGCTGACTTTATGGGTTTTTTTTTGTCTGTTTAGGCTCCCTAGATTTCTGTGATGGATGGTAGATAGAGGCCACAGCCCAGGTTTTTTATACAACATCATCATATTAGGCACCCAGAGGGTGCAACTGACCATTTACAAGCTCCCCTTTCCTTTCGTTCTCCAGATATGGTTCAAGAATAGACGAGCTAGAGAACATCAGAAGAAGAAAGGTCAAAAACTACCTGGGAGAATTGGAAGTGGACCTCACAATAGGCCTACCTACCCCAGTAGTGGTAAAGATTCTGATTTTGCTGTCAGCCCAGATTCTATGTGCCAGAGACATTTGGATGCCACCTCTCCTCCTCAGTTGAGACCATCAAGTAACTCCTCTCACCAGGAAGCCCACCTACCCTTTATTGAACAGCCCCTGGAGGAGATGTGTTTCAGCAAGAGCCATGTTATTGGGGAGCATCAGAAGCATAAGTGTAGAGAACTTCCCAGGAAACCAGGGCACCTATCTAGAGATATGTCTGGCCTTTCCAATGTTCCTTCTCCTCCCAATGTGTCAGCCAGTGCTGATGCTACATGTGAGATATTCTTGGGCTCAAGCTTTCCTCCTCTACTCAGACCTTCAAATATTACCCAAGACACAGAATCCACTTTCTTTGGGGGTCAGACACCATCAGTTATGTGCCCTCTTCCAGAACTCAGACCCTTGAGTAATTCCCAATACCAGATGGCCCTCTTCAACATCATTGATTGGGCCTATGAAATCTATCAAGAGAATGCAAGGTCTAAGAAGCAGAAGAAGAAGGCCATAGTGCAAATTTAGAAGCAAGGCCAGGATTTCTGTGCTACATCTTCAAGCCCTAAACACACTGTCTTTCTACCAACCTCTACCTGTGAGGATGTCTCATGTGAGAGACAGTCTGTTTTTAGGTCTACTACTTGCAGCCCATCAAGTACATCCCCAGATTCAGAATCCATATTTTCCACATGGGAGGGAACATCTCGTACTAGGTCTTTTCCTCTCAGTCCAAGTATGTTCTCAGACCCAGAATTGACCTTTTCCATAGCTCAAACCAATGAGACTCTCTTATGTAATATCCCGATGTCTGTACAGGTTGACCAAGACCCAGCAACCAGAGATAGTATCCTTGGTCAGGCATGAATTTGTTGCATATCTGCACAACCCACTGCAGCCCAAGATCCAGTAATAGCTCAAACTCCACATTTCAGCACAGCTTTGGCTGCTGAGTGTCCAAGGGAGACTTCATTTCTCAACACACTTACACTCAGAGAAGATGTTCAAGACCAGACTGCCATGCAAGACCAGCTCTTCTTGAACATCTGAGTTACATGGATGCTGCCTTAGACCAAGTGCCTCTGCCTGACTTCACTGAGCTTTTCTCACCCCTGGATGTCATTTAAGAAATGTGGATCCAGAAGATCTGGACACTCCTTGTTTCCATCTAGCTAAGTGTATGGATTACATTTGGAGACTGATAGTCTGAACACTGTTGGGAGACAACTCCCAGCAGAAAGAGGCTAACACCTTTGCAGCCATCTCTGGCCTTATATTTACAGGTTGATACTTTTGCAACCTGAGAAGAGACTTGTCGAGCATGATGTTTTTGCAAGCAGCCTACAACAGCTGAGCACACTCTGATAAACATCATGTTTTCTCAGACATATCCTGGACTTGTTGTTTAGTGTCCCCAGCAGCAAGGCACTGGTGGTAAAGTATCTTCAGCTGCATTCCCTTGCTTGGGCTTATATGCCCATAATTTCCTTTCAATAAACGAGCCTTGATCAGAAAACTTTGTCTTGTCTTCATTTATCATATCTCTTGTCCCTTCATTCCCACTCTCTCTCTTGCAGGCTCCTTTGACTGACTCATGGGCCAGGTCACCTGTTGCTCAATGTGTGGCAGTTAGAATGAGAGAGCCAGTGAGGGACTTTACTGGAAGAAAGGTCCACTGAAAATTCAAAAGGGAAAAAAGGTGATCACCAGGGAACGTGCCACTTTGAGAATGTTAAGTCATAGTAATGAAAATGGGGTAAGAAATAAGTCAGCATGAATTATATGTAGAAGAGATGAGAAATGCTTTAAAGACATGAGGTGTAAAGGTGGAAATATATCATTTGTTGTCATTTTTTAATTTGATTAAAGAGTTATGTCCTTGGTTTCCTCAAGAAGGAACCATTGATGAAAAAAGATGGTATAGAGTTGGAGAAGCACTTAAAGATTTTTTTACAGGACATTTGGGCCTGAAAGGGTTCCACTGCATTTTTATATTGGAACTTCTTAAATGAAATGATCTCAGCAAAGTGTCTGTCAATAACTGTGGTCATTGAAGAGGGTGAAAAAAAATTTAAAGTCAGTGAAAGGAAAGAAAAAGGAAAGGAAAAGAGAAAAGAAAGGATTGATTCTTCTAAGGAAGAAATAGATTTAATTTTTCTAGGTAGTGATGATGGTAAGGGAGTAACTATCAGTAGCTGCCACTGTGCCTCCACTCACTTCTCTGGCAGAATTCCCAGAAGAGGAGACCAAGACTTAAATCTTAAATATGAGAGAGATAAAGGGTTTCAGAAAATCAGTTGTCCTCTGTCTGGAAGATGTTAGCAACAGAAAGGCTACTTAG
>NW_021619573.1:0-4071 GCF_004785775.1 Grammomys surdaster | reverse complement strand
CTTTAGTGTTATTTATTCCTAAATCTTCCATCTCCTTATGTATTGTACATTTGTCCTTTCTCAAATTAAACCACTCCCAGTTTCTCCCATTTTCCTCTTCATATCACCTATTACCTGTATCCTGCTATCCCATACCTCTGCCATGTTCTGCTAGTTTTCCTGTTTTTTATGTGCACTACAGATTAATATGAACTTAATAATAATGATTTTTTGCAGTATTCTACTTTCTCCAGAACACAAGTCATCTGGACAAAATAGAAAGAGAGAAATATCAGAATTAAACGACATCACACATCAAATGAACCTAAGTTTACCTGCAGAACATTCTTTCCAAGTAACGAAGAATGTACATTATACTCAGCCATCCAGGGACTCTTCTCTAAAATAGAGCAGATCCCAGGCTACAAAACAAATTTGATGAAACATAAAATACCTCCATATATTCTATTGTAACACAGAAGAGTTACACTTCAAATCAACAGCAAATGAATCTCTAGTTGTTACAAAACTCATGGAGATTAAACAAATCAATGCTGGAAAATGAAATAACAAGGAAGAAATCAAGAAAAAAGGGGAAAAATTTTCCAGAAATGCACAACACAACAAAATCACTGGCTCACGTTATTATCTGTTCTACAAGGGAAATTTATATATCAAAGATCCCACATTAAAAAAAAAAGATAATTTTGCCCTTATATGTCTGGGAGGTCAGGCCATAAATCTGAGAAACCAAACCACAGAGTGGATAGTTTCGACCCAGTTTTTGCACTTTGGAAATGTCTTCATAGCTATTTGTGTAGCTATATATTTGTGTAGGTTTATGTCCCGCCCATACTATGTAGTTGTTAATCTAGTCAAGTTGATAACACAAATTAAGCATTCTATGTGTATTAGGAACTTATAATTTCAGAGAGTATTTCCCTGATCTCCAAGGCTGGGAATATGGCATTAGGCAGGCATGCAGACAGGCAGTGATGTTGCTAGAGCAACAGCTGAGAGCATCCATCTTAATCCTCAACCAGGGAGGTGAAGGGACACTAAGAATGTCTTTCTGGGTCTGGGTTACATCATTCAGAATGATTATTTCTGGCTCCATCCATTGACTTGTAAATTTCACTTTTATTCACAGCTGAATTCGATTGTGTATGTGAGTTGTGTTGTAGTATATGTGAGACTTGTTGGGTTGATGTGTGGGTCGTGCTTCTGTCTTGACATGTGGCTAGGTCCTCTAGTAAGGACAGAGGCACAGGAATTCAACTGTGTTCACTTTATGATAGTGCCAGGTGGACTTAAGGCTGTGTGAAGCTGCAGGACTCTACTCTAAGCTGGGGAGCACACTGTGATGTCTCCAAGAGAGCCAGAGCTCTTGCAAGAAAGAGGGTCTTGGAAGGAATGCTTAATTGGCTATGCCCCTCTGGCCTTTAGGTACCTCATCAATATGGAGATCTGTCTTGAGGATCCTTGGCCTGTAGTCATGCCTTCTATCTGTGGAGGGGCTAGACTACAAGAATGAAAGCATGGATCAAAGGTGGTCTGTGGCCTCCTGTGTGGAGCCTGGAATCTGGCAGCATGGAAAAATGCATGCCATCACTTAGAAACACCTAGGGTTGCAGGCGATTCCTAGTTGGTGCTTGACTAGAAACCATGCTGTTCTTTCACACTCCAACATCTAGGAACCATATTTTCATTATCCATTCATCAGTTGTAGGACATCTATGTTGTTTTCCTTTCTTGGCTATTGGGAATAAAGCAGCAAGGAGCATGAACAAACCTGTTACCTCTGAAGTAGGATCATGTCCTTTGGGTATATGCCCAGGAAGAGTGTCTTACTTAGTTTTCTATTTCTGTGAAGAGACACTATGACCATGGAAGGTCTTTTTAAAGAAAACATTTAAATGGGTCCTGCTTACCATGTCAGAAGTTTAGTCCACTATTGTCTTGGCAGAAGCATGGCAACACTCAGGCAGACATGGTGCTGGAGAAGTAGCTCATAGTTCTGTATACAGATCTATAGGAAGCAGGAAAAACACTGGCCCTGAGTTGCGTTTTTGAAACTTCAAAGCCCAACCCCACAACAAGGGCATATTTCCTAATTCTATCAAATAGTGTTGCACTTTAGTGACCAAGTATTGAAATCTATGTGCCTATGGAGGCCATTCTCATTCAAATACCACAAATAGTATAGTAGATCATATGGTAGATTTACTTCTAGGGATATATTCTGGAACATCTGTGCTGATTTCCATAGTGACTATACATGGGAAAACACATTCTCCTATCCCATACCCATGTCAACACTTGTTGTCATTTAGTCCATTGATAATATTCAGTCTAACTAGGGTAAGATGGATTGTCAAAGTTATTTTAATTTGCAATTTTCTGATGCCTAAATATATTAAACATTTTAAAGCGTATTTATCATCTATTTGTTTTACTTCTTTTGAAGATTCTGCCTGTTTGCATAAAACATTGGGAGGTGGTGTAGAGGACAGTGTCTCTCTACATATGTGTGGCTGTTCCAGAACCTACTGCATAGACCAGTGTGTCCACAAGCTCACAGAGAGCTTCTTGTCTCTGCTGTCTAAGTGCTGACATTCAAGGTATGCACTACAATGTCCAGTCATAGAAGCATTTCAAATGCTTAAATTTAAAATTAAATTTAAATTTTAAACTTTAAATGCTTTCATTTAAAATTAATTCTTTATATGTTTAAAATGATAGGGTTCCTGGTGTTTAGTTTTTAACACCATTATATAGTCTAGCTATAAACTCTCTTTTTTATGTATAGTTGGCAAAGATTCTCCTCCATCCCTTAGGCTTTAAATTGAGTTAAGAGTTTCATTTGATGTCTGACTAATTCTGCTATTGCTGTGATGAGACAGCTTGACCAGGCTAACTTATAAAGCATTTCACTGGAGCAGGCTAAGAGTGTCAGAGGGTGATCCAGGATCACCATGGTGGAGAGCATGGAAGCAGGCAGGCATAAAGACAGGCATGGGCGAGAGAAACAGGTAAGTTTACATCTGATCCACAAGATGAACAAGGTGAAGGCAGAAGACAGAGAGAGAGAGAGAGAGAGAGAGAGAGAGAGAGAGAGAGAGAGAGGCTCAGAGACAGACAGGGCTTGGCATGAGCTTTTGAAACCCTAACAACACCTCCAGTGACACACCTCCTCCAGCAAGGCCATATCTCCTTGTGCTTTCCAGAGAATCTCCACGAACTAGGTACCAAGAATTTAAGTAAATGAACTGTTAAGGACCATTTTTATTCTAACCACCCCATTTACATAACAGGATATTTTTAATTTCTCAAGGGCTGATCACTCAATTATAAGCCTAACTCTGAGAGACTGGAGTCCTACAGAAAGTTCCTAGCAATGCCTTTGTGTTTAGATGGACCACTACATCATCTTACAGCAATCTCAGAATTTCTCCTCTAACACTGAGATCTTTGGTGCATTTGAAACTTTTAAGGAGAGTGAAAGATAAAGATTAAATTTCATTTTTCTATGTAGGCCCAGTTTTCCAAGCACTGTTTCTTGTTTTTTTTTTTTTTTTTTTTTTTTGATGTGACATTTAGGTCACTCTGTAGAAAACTCAAAAAGCTATAGGTATGTTAACTTCCATTCAAGTGAGCCATCCTTTCGGGTTCCTTGTACTTCGAGTCTAATTTTGTGACAGTACCATGTTTTATTTCATGTAGCATAACTTGAACTCAGACACTGAGTTACCTTCAACAGTGTTCTTATTTTGGGGAACTGCTTTGGATAGCCATGTCTTTTGTGCTTCAACATGAATTTTAAAATTGTTTTCTCATTCTGTCATGAATAAAATTTGGCATCTAATAGATATTACATTTAGTTTATAGATTAATTTGATAGAATGGTCATTTTCACAATACTAATCTTACCTACTGTGGTCGTGGGAGATCTTTGAACCCTCTAGTGTCATCTTCAATTTCTTCAGTGTTTTAACTTTCCGTTTAGATGTCTTTTTTGTACTTCTTTAGGTTTACTACAAAATATCATTACATTATTTTAAGGCTGTTGTGAAGGCCATTGTTTCCTTGATT
>NW_021619572.1:0-2384 GCF_004785775.1 Grammomys surdaster | reverse complement strand
AAGAAGAACTTTACATTTTCTAAGTCCTTTCCTTCTTTTCTTAGGCAATAGTTCAGATTCTTCGATCTTTGCCTTAAACAATGATTTCAGACAACCTGGAGATGGTTAGCTGAATTATTGAGAGCAAACTTCACAGGACAAAATGAAGGGATTCAGACACAAAGAAGAAGAATGTGGTTCAGACGAAGTTTGTCAGACTTTTAGAGAGTCATGAAAGTTGTCCAATTTTTCCAGGATTTTGGCTACTCTTTAGAGCTAATCTTCCAAAGAGATCAGGACAGGGAGAGGAGGTGCAGACATACTGAATTTGATGCCCACAAGGATGAGGCAAATGTAAACACAGAAACTGAGTAGGCAGGTTTTTCAGGGTAGGAAAAAATTGAACAAGTAGTAAAAGAGGTGATTTTTTAAAGCAGAAGTTAAAGCTTAAATTAAGTAGCTTTTAAAACACCGAGAAAATTTTAAAAATTAATAAAGTATTAACTATAAACCATCAAAGTATTGATATATTAGCTAATTTATGACAAAATAAGCTTTTTTTTACAAATTAACATTTTTGTTATCTGTTTATATCTAATATCATAGTATTTCATAGTTACAGATTGTATTGCCAAATATAATTGTATTGCTATATATAATTGCTTGACTGTTATCCAAAGCAATTTTACTAACGACTGTGAATGTTTGGAGTTTTTTTAGTTTTAGTTTTTATTTTAACTTAAATTATTGCATTTTTATCTCAGTTGTGTCCCATGCTGGTCTTAACCTTGTCTTTCTGCCTTAGCCTCTGGTGTGCTGGGATTACAGATGTATGTAATGACACTCAGCTGAATGGTTTCTGGTTATGTATAGAAGAGGAAATGCAAACATGAGTTGACACAAGCCATGGAAAATGACTACAAATTCACACTGAAGTTTTATTAGGAAATGGAAGAGTCTTTTTCAGTGTTAGGCTTAATGGTCAAGGTTTCAGAAAAAAAAAAGGTTTTGTTTCTTATAATTGGTAATTTATGTGGTAATTTATTACAGTTCTTTGTGAGATATGAGAATGTGTATGTGTCTGTTTGATTCTCTCTGTGCGTGTGTGTGTGTGTGTGTGTGTGTGTGTGGTCAGAAAACACATGTCCTGGTCAGAGTCTTAGTCTATAATCCTTCAGTTCTTTTAACATAGAATCTTGCATTTAAACTGGAGCAAGCTTTCTGGACTAGAATAGGTTGAGTTACTCTAATTTCTTCACCTCCCCAGCCCTAGGATTACAGGCTAGCACCAAATGCTCAGCTTTTTATGGTGATACCTAGACCCTGATCTCATGCTCTCATGTTTACCTAACAAGAAATTTATCCACTGAACAATCTCCTCAGACTTCGTTAAAATCTCTTTGATGTGGAATACTTCAAAATGTGATTAATTTTTCTAGAAATAATATGAGATGCCTTTAATTATTTTAAAATATATAATTAAATCTTATTTTTTTAAATTATGGCATGTGACATTTCTTTCAGGTCTCTCTATCCTGAAATTCTCAAAAATATAATTAGTGTTTAAAAAGAGTTATTTTCATACAATATATTCTGATCATGGTTTCCCTCACAACTTCTCTTCCCAGACACGCCCACTTCCCTATACTTCCAGGTCCATACCTTCTTTAACTCTCTCTTAAGATAACAAACCAGCAAATGAAAAAGACAAACAAAAATAGGACAAGCAAACTAATGGAAAAAAAAGAAACAAACAAAGGTCATAAGTAACACACACCCACACATACACACACACACACACACACACACCATTCATTAAAAACTCAAAATTAAAAATAAATCAAAATCAAAATATACAGACAAAGACCAGTAGGATTAAAAAAAAATGGCTAACAAAACAACAGTAGACAAAATCTCTCCAAAACTCCCTTTTAGTTTGTTTTGTGTTGAGCATCTACTGCGGGGCATGGGGCCTGCCCTTAAATATGGTTTGTATAACCAGCGAGACTCTCTTTAAAAACTGATTTTCCATGTGCACAGTTGTCAGCTGGAGGTAGCTTTTCTCCTGGGAATAGAAGCTTTTGTTAACTTCCCATCTGAGTTCCCTTATTCCCTGTATTGTATGGATCTATGTATGACCCCTGTATGATGTCACAGTCTCAAGTTCATATGTGTGTCAGCCTTGTTGTTTCTGGAAGACACTGTTTCCTTGATATCATCCACCTCTTCTGATGCTTACAATCTTTATGCTTCCTCTCCTCAGCCCTGGGGGAGGGATTTAATGAAAATGTTTCACTCAAAATTGTTTCTAGGTCCTTTACTGTCTGAACATCATTGAGTTGTGGGTCTCTATATGAGTTCATGTCTCATGTAGGGGGACGCTTCTCAGATGATTGATGAGCAGG
>NW_021619571.1:0-2295 GCF_004785775.1 Grammomys surdaster | reverse complement strand
CAATAATAACAATAATAATAATAACAATAACAACAATAATAACAATCACACCGTTTGAACCTGGAGGCAGTTCTGTGTCTCCGGATGGGCCGCCCTCAGTCAGAGTCCATCAGTGTCTCAGTCCCTGTAGTGAGGACACATTACTAATTAAAATAGTAACGATAATCTAATAAAATAATGTGAAAATGATCTAATAATATCATGACGTGAATAATAAAAAACATGAATAATAACAATAACATGATGAATACATAAGTAATAACAATATTATACATATAAAATAATAATAATATGTTAAATAAATAATAAGATACAATAAATAATAAAACTACATGACATAAATAATAAAATACAGAAATAATAAAAATAATATAATAAATAAATAAATAATAAAAATGATACTTTAAATAATAGTAATATAATATAATCAATGAATAATAAAATTATATGATAACATAAATGACAAAACAAAAAAATAATAAAAATAATTTATTAAATAAATGATAGTATAATATAGTAAACACATAATAAATTTATATCTTAACATAAATAATAAAATACAGAAATCATAAAAATAATATAATGAATAAACAAATGATAAATAATAATATTGTAAATAAATAAATAATAAAAATAACATATCAAATAAATAATAATAAAATATAATAAATAATAAAATTGTATGATAACATGAATACTAAATACATAATAAAAATAATAAATTAAATAAATAAATAATAAAAATAGTGTTACAAATAAATAAATAAATAATAAAAATAATATATCAAATAAATGATAATAAAATATAATCTATAAATAATAAAATTATATGATAACATAAATACTAAATACATAATAAAAATAATCAAATGAATAAATAAATAATAAAAATAATATTGTAAATAAATAAATAATAAAAATGATACGTTAAATAAATAATAAAATATAATAAAATGATAGGATAACATGAATAAGAAAATAAATAAATATTAAAAATAATATAATAAATGAATATTAAAAACATAATAAATAAAGTATAGAACAATATAGTATTAACGTTGTTAATGAAATAATCACAAGAGCAGTAGTGATATTCGTTACATGACACTAATACATGTATTATAATATTATAACAACAATAATAAACTGTATTATTGATATTATCAATATAATAATAACATAATCTGGACAATAATATTGATAGAATGATGGTAATAAAGTAAAAATAATAATAATATTAATCAAATTTGTAAGATGTTTGAGTAACGTGAAGTATCTAGAGTGGGCTCCTCCCTGTGTGAGTTTTCATAAATACTTACAGGCTGAAAGTGATAACAGCAATAATAATAATAATAATAATAATAATGATATATTGTTATAAAATAATAATAATAATGATAACGAAACAATGATAATAAAATTAAATAAAATAACATTAACGATATTAATAATATATTAATAATTGTAATAATAAGTTAAATACATAATATTAATGACATGAATTTGTTAATTATCATAATAATAAAGAAAATAAAATCATGTTGATGATATTAATTTAATAATTACAAGTATAAATTAAATAAGTATTGATGGCATTAATATAATATTCATATTAATAAATTCAATGAAATAATATCAGTGTTATGAATATTATATTAATAACTGCAGCAATAAAACAAATGAAATAATTTTGATGATATTAACATAATATTAATAACCATAACAATAAATTAAATTACATAATGCTGACGATATTAATATAACATTAATAATCATAATAATAAATTAAATGACATAATGTTGGTCTTAATATAATTATAATAAAAAATAAATAAATATCGATGATATTAATATAATAATAATAAATTCGATAAAATAATGTTAATGATGTTAATAGAATGATTACAATTATAAATTAAATAAATATCGATGCATTAATATAATAATTATTATAATAAATTCAATAAAATAATATTAGTGATATGAATACTATATTAATAATTGCAGTAATAAATCAAATAAAATAATTTTGATATTAAGATAATATAGTAAATTCAATAAAATAATGTTAATGATGGTCATAAAATATTAATCATCATATTAATAAATTAAATAAAAATGCTGACGATATTAATATAACATTAATAATCATAATAATAAATGACATAATGTTGATATTAATATAATAATTATAATAATAAATAAATTAATATTGATGATATTAATATAATAATACATTCAATAAAATAATAATAATAAATTCAATAAAATATTACTAATGATGGTAATATAATA
>NW_021619570.1:0-9899 GCF_004785775.1 Grammomys surdaster | reverse complement strand
TACTGGTCTAACTTCTTTCTTCTGTATTTGGATATCCAGTTTCTCAGAGGATTTTTTTTCTCTACTCCAGCATATACTTTCGATATCTTTGTCATGTATGTCTGTCTCTTGTCAAGGACATAATTTTATTAATATAGTTCTGTAATTCATCTTAAGATCTAGAATGGCAATTACTTCAGCATTGTTTTTACCCCTCAGTTACTTGGGCTGTCTGAGGTATTTTGTGATTCTATATAAATTTTAGGATAAGTTTTTCCTGTTTCTGTGAAAAAGGAGATGGGGATTTTGATTAGGATTACAGTGACAAAATTGATTTTGAGAAAATTATGATTTTCACAATGTTAATTCTATCAATCCATGACCATGAAATGTCTTTCTATTTTGTACTGTATTTCTCTGTCTCCTATCTTTAGATGTTTAAAATGTTTCATTGTAGAATCCCTTTCCTTTTTTTTTGGTTAAGTTTGTTACTAGTTAATTCTTGAGACTGTTGTAAATGGGAGTATGTTTATGATTTTCTTCCCTGTGTATTTGTTATATATCTATATATCTACATCTATCTATCATCTATCTATCTATCTATCTATCTATCTATCTATCTATCTATCTATCTATCAAACTAGAGAACATTTTTTTGTACATGTTGATTTTGTATCTGCCCCAACTTCTGAATTAGTTTATAATTTCTGGAAAATTTCTGTAGAATTTCTGAGATCTTTTATGTTTTTTCACTCACAAATATGGATAATTCATCTTATTCTTTGTCAGTCTATTCCCTTCAATTTACTTCTCTTGCCTTATTGATCCAGCTACAGCTAGTGCTCCAGTCACAATACAGGAGTGGACATCCCTGCCTTGTTCCTGACTTTAGTGGCTTTGCCTCACACTGCTTTCCATTTGGGATAAGGTTGTCTGTGGGATTCTCATATTTAGTCTGTATTGTGTTAGTTTCCTCCAGCCCTACATTTTCTAGGGTTTTTATCATGAAGCCATTTTTGTGTTCTGTCAAAAACTTTTCTGTGTCTGTTGGGATAAGCGTGTGATATTTGTCTTTAGGTTTATTTCTGAAGCTAATTACACTTATTGACTCGCTTTTATGTTGAAAATTCGTTACATTTTAGGGATAGTGTCATGTTGGTCATGAAGCATTATTGTTGCATGTATGTCTCTATATTATGATAGCAAGTATTTCTTCTGAGAAGTGGTTTTTCTGTGTAAGACTAGCTGTCCTGGAACTTGCTCTGTAGGCCAGGCTACTTCAAACTTGAACAACTTGACTCTGTCTCACGAGTGCTGGGATTAAAAGCATGTGTTACCACTGCCCTGCTCTTTTAGAATTTTTTAGTCTATGTTCATCAAGAATAGTTTCTTGTACTTTTTCATTGTTTTTCTTTCGGGTATTAGAGCAATATAGATTTTGGTGAAGATATTTGGGGAGTGATTCTTCTCTTTTTATAATTTGAATATGACCCAGCATAGTGGGATGCTAGAGCAGTGAAGCAAGAGTGGGTGAGTGGGTGGAGGAGCACCCTCAAAGTGACAAAGGCGAGGAGGAGGAGGGATGGGAAGGGAGGATTGTGGAAGAGTAACTAGGAATGGGACAATCATTTGAAATGTAAATGAATAAAATGATTAAAAAATATAAAAACACTATAAGGGAATAAGGGAATATTTTCAAAAATTTTCACTCCATTAAGCTGGTAAACCTAAAAAAAAAAGAGTGACTAATGGTCTCCCCTCCCACTGATGTCAGATAAGGCCATCCTCTGCTACATAGGTATCTGGAGCCATGTATACTCTTTGGTTGGTGGTTTAGTCTCTGGAAGCACTGGGTTGTCCTGTTGATATTATTTTTCCTACGTGGTTGCAATCCCCTTCAGCTCCTTCTGTCCTTCCCCTAGCTCTTCCACTGGGGTCCCTGGCAGGTCTCAGTCCAATGGTTGGCTGTGAGTGTCTGCATCTGCATTGTTCAGGTTCCGGTAGCACCACTCAGGGAACAGGCATACCAGGCTCCTGGCAGCAAGTGCTTCTTGGCATCAACAATAGTCTCATTGTTTGGTGTCTGCACACGGGATGGATCCCCTAGGTGGGATAGTCTCTTGGGTGGCCTTTCTTTAGTCTCTGTTCCACTTTTTTGTCCCTGTCTTTCCTTTGGACAGGAACAACGTTTCTGCATCACCAATTGTGAGATGTATGAAGGGCTCCAACACTCAACTGGGGGCCCTGCCTATCTACTGGAGGTGGTCTCTATAGGTGCTGTCCCATGTGGTGTTGAGAAAACTGCATTCTTGAGCATTTAGTTGAAATTTTCAGTGGATTTCTGTTAAATTCATTTAACATTTTAAAATGCCAAACAGATATGAACAAAAAAGCACCTCTACGGCCCGGCTGCGATGGTAAAGGGGTTCCGCTGCATTTTGTCACTACTTGGGAGACTACACCTTCCTGAGAACTAGGCCAGAAGCCGAAGTATTATTTTGTAGCTACCAGAAGCCAGGACTCTGGAACAGTTTGCTGGCTGTGGATCTTCTATACTTATAGTGTGACAGTTGCTTCAGATCTGCCACTGTTAGATACTTCCTGCCACCCATCCTGGTAGTATAGCTCTGAAAGTAGTCACAGCCACTCTCAGCCAGGAGTCCCTCACCCGACTCCTGTGGTTGCCCTTTCCATCATGCCAAAGAATAAAGGCAAAGGAGGCAAAAACAGGCGCAGAGGTAAAAATGAAAATGAGTCTGAGAAAAGAGAGTTGGTGTTTAAAGAGGATGGGCAGGAGTATGCTCAGGTGATGAAAATGCTGGGAAACGGACGGTTGGAAGCAATGTGTTTTGATGATGTAAGGAGGCTGTGTCACATAATAGGAAAGTTGAGAAAAAAGGTTTGGATAAATACCTCAGACCTTATATTGATTGGTCTACGAGACTATCAAGATAACAAAGCTGATGTAATCTTAAAGTATAATGCAGATGAAGCAAGAAGTCTGAAGGCCTATGGAGAACTTCCAGAACATGCCAAAATCAATGAAACAGACACATTTGGTCCTGGGGATGATGATGAAATCCAGTTTGATAATATTGGAGATGATGATGAAGACATTGATGATATCTAACCTGACCGAAGCATGTTACATTCCTAGTTCTCTGAAGATAACTCTACACAATTGGCATCTTGACCTTCAGCTGTTAAGTAAAACTTCATTTGGCTTGTGTATGACTTGTTAATGCAAATTGACAAATTTCATTTTTTGAAGTATTATATTTCTTTGAAAACCAAAGATGTTGAATTCTCTTATGTGACACATTAACACTTTGTGTTTGGATATAATTGAACTTAGGGCACAGCAGTGCGCACTGTTAAGAGACTGGCTTTCCATTTGTGATGCTTCATTTCTGGCACGGGCTTGTTCTGTGTCAGCAGTTCTGCCGGCTAACCATCGTGGGCTGAAGTGAGTCCTGGTCCAGCACACCTGCTTCAGGCCTTTACGTTCCAGTCATCTGGCTGCGGTTGAGACTTCTCATCAGACTTACAGATGTCTAAGTCTGCATTTGGAGTCAGACAGAGTATGGCTATTTTTGTATTTATGGAGCCATGCCATTTTATACTTTTAAGTTGTTTTGCCACCCATAAAAAGGCGTTTTACAGTGCAGTTTTTAAATTACATGGGTGGCGATTTTCAGTTTTAAAAATTAGTCATTGCAGAAATTAAATACTTAGGAAAGATATTCCATTATCTTGACTGTAGAAATATAATAGTTGACAATGTTTACATATAATTTTACTTTTCTAAGGCATACCCAAAAACAGAGAATTAAAAAGAGAAGTAAATTTGTTCTGATACTTGCATAGAAAAATTTTCAAAAGAGGTAGTTAATAGCACATAAAATATTTTTTACTTTGCAAAATAGGTTGTTTGTGTTAAGTTGTTTTCAAAAAGTTAGCTACTGTATTGAGGCTTTGGATAATTAATTACTGTGTATTGATTAAAGCTAGTTTTGCAATTGTACAAGTGAACTTTTTTTAAAACTTAGCTTAGGTTAAAGGAAGAGGAGCCACAGCTTGATGAAAACGTGGTTCCTGTCTTCTAAATGGAGGAATCCAGTATCAGAAACATAATAAAGACATATTGGTATACAAACATTTTTTTCTTTTTAATATGTTCATTATATCTGGTATATAACAAAAATAAATGACTGGATGATTTCTAGAAAAAAAAGCAATTCTACACGTCATAAAATAGTCATGGCAGTGAATGTTTAGAAACAAAGAAGAATATCAAAGGGTGCAAGAGAGAAAAAAAATCAATTACACACAGGGAGAGAGGGATCCCAATAATATAATTTTTAATTGATACTGTGAATGCAAAAACGGATTTGGCTGATGTTTTCTAAGTTGTAAAAGGGGATAAATGCCTCCTAAAACTAGTATAACCAGAAAAATATATCAAACATGCTCAAATGAGAAAGAAAAACTTTTTATAAGAAAATATATTTAAGGAATGTATGGTCACTAAACTCTTCCTACAGAAGATAGAGGAAGAAACTGTTATGTCTGAAGAGAAAGTTAAATGTGTCCTGTGGGACTGTGGAATCCTTGGTGTTCGGCCACGACCTGGAACCCAGAGACCTAACATACAGCCCTTTCTAGGTCACGTGTAAGACAGGAGACTAACAGATCTCTGCCTCAAGATTTACGGATGACCTGAAGCCCCGCCCACTTCCAATATAAACAAACCCCCTCTGACATTTTTTGGGAGAGCTTGTCACCATCCGAACCCACCGCCATGCCAATAAATCTGTATGTCTCCAGCTCCACGTGTCTCTTTGAAATTCTGGACTCATTGTGTAAGTCAAGACTTGCACGCGCCCCTGTCCGCACGGTGGGATGGGGGAGGGAGAGAAGCCTTTTCTGCCTGCCCCGGTGCTCTCTGCACTCTAGCAGGCGGTGGGACACTTTCTCCTGACAACAGCGGCCGCTGGCCTGCGCCAAGTCCCACGTTCCTGGCGTCTCTGCTCCCAGGGCCTGCAGTGTGGGCGGGGGAGACCAAATCGTCAACAGAGTGCTGGGAGAGCTGCGGCCCCCGGGAGTCCCGCTCCTGCACGGGGCTGGGGGGTGGAGAGCCTTTCTCTCCGCTATAATTGATTCGCTACATCGGCTCCGCCCAGCCTGACTGAACAGCGTGCCCCTGGGACTGCCACTGAGGGCTGCTGGCTCTTGCCTGCTCTGCCCGCGACCCCTGGGTGTGAGCATTGCCCAACAGTGTCCCAGATTGCACTCAAAACAGATAAAAACTTCCAGAACATAGAATACAAAATCAACTAATAGAACAACAAAAAGGAAAGGAATTAATACACAGTATTCAATAATAATTCTTATTACTAATAGGTACCAATTTTCGATGGAAAAGATACAGACTAATAGACTAGATATGAAAACAGCATCCATTTTTATTGCCTATTTAAAACAGACCCCACGATCAATGATAGGATGAAATGATAGAAAAAAGGTTTTCCAAGCAAATGTTATTAAATAACTAGTAGTGTAGTTATTTAATATCAGAAAATTAAGCCTTCAAACCAAATCTAGTTTTGAGAGATAGGGAGGGGATTTTCCTCACTAAAAGAAAATTTCAAAAACATATTCCTCAAACACAATATCACCAAATTTCATAAAAGAAATCATATTGCACTCAAACCATGGATTGACCCTAATACAAGGATAGTAGTCTATCTGAAAAAAAAAAAAAAAGCTAGAGAAATTTTGGAGTGAAATGAAATGATGAATTAAGTGTATATCACATTTAACATAGATTCAGTACTTCTGAACATCTAGATTGTATGCTTCCAAAAGGACTGTTGATTCACTATATTCTGAAAAGCCTACAATAAACTGCACTCATCTAAAAACAAGATTAAAATGTCTTCAAAATATATACATGCTGAGATCAAATCTTTTAAAACCAACTATTGGAATACATTGGTCAGAATTTTTAGAAAATAGTGAATCTTTAATTTTAACACAGAATGTACAAGATGTATTCCTCTATTTACTATACTTTAATTATATATGCACAACCTGTTTTATATCCAGGGATCCTTCTTCTTCCTCTATACCAACATATCAAGGCTAAAGAAAACAGGAAATTGACCCCTTTCCTCCTTGGGAACACACAAGTTTAGAATCTGTATTTTTTTTTTTAACTGATAACCAAGACAAAACAGACTATGGACAACTCACAAGGGATTTGGTAACTTCAAATAATATTTTATATCAGTTATGAAATAGAACCTATTTAGAAAACAACTTATTTTCTAAATAACTCATAACCTCTGTCTGACACTTAAGATCATCTAGAAAGTATACATATTCCTAACAATGTATTTAGTAGTTCTATATAGCTCTGCTTACCCTGAAAGTTTCCATATCAACCTGGCTAGCCTTGAAGCTTTAGAGGAATCTGTCCATCTCAGCCTCTCAAATGCTGGGATAACAGGTGTGATATACATAGCTCTCACAATTCTTGTTTTTGATAGGTGATGGTATGCTATAAAATTTTAAATTAATATACAATCAATATCCATAATTACACACCACATATGGGGGATTAGTATCTTTTCCCCATAATTCAGTACAGATTTGATACTTGTTAATATGTTCAAATGTTGTTTGTATTTTTAATGTACAAGTGATACTGAGAATTCTAAAATTACACAAAATAAGCTTTAAAAGTTAGCGAAAACATTGCAAAATAAAACTTGAAAAATTTGATTCTTTTGACAAGAAAATAGTTTTGAGAACTACTGCTCATCAATATCTTAAGTAGGTTGATAATGGCTCCAGACTACAAACTTATCAATAGGAAAAGAATGGAGTACTGGAGAAGATTCTGTGTAGGATTTCTGTGATGGTAGCATCACAACGTTTCTATTAAACAGCAAGAGAGATGAGGCACTCTCTTTAATTTTCTAATTAAAGTTAATCAAGGTAAAGCACCATATAATCTTTTAATTTTCAGGAAATATTGAATTCCCTGTGAGGCCTAATTAGTACTGAAGAAGGGTATTGTAGTATAATAAACACTCTCTTTTTCTGTAATATTCACTGGGGACACACAGCTAGAAAGAAGAATTAAAGCAAAAATAATTTTGTACAAGTGAAAGGTCACATTATTTTATACCTTTAATATGAAATATCAAAATGATTTAAATGAATACCATTTAGTATAACATTTTCAAATGAAATGACCAAATATATATACAATTAAGCATGAAAAGTATTCATGAAAACAATTGTATATATATTGAAATAAAAATTAATACTCAAGCTAACAGAATACTTTATTTTAGTACATGAGTTGCTACCTCATTACTAACATATAAACATGCACACAATTGCTGAAACTAAGTCTGAACTATTCACTCAACTACCTTTATAAGATAAGTGTAAAGGCAAGATTATTTGATGCACATCAAGAAAAATTGCCATCAGTATTGTTTAGAAGGGTCACCTAGCATAAAAGAGCTTAACATTTACATAAGCATAAACCAACCCATTGTGTTCCTGTAAGTTAAGTTTTAATTATATTATATGTGCATATTAGGTATTCTGCAAATATCAAATAGTTATCATCTTCCTAATCATGACAATAATCAAATAAAAGTCAATCTTACTCAGAAAAAGTAGTGTAATATAGATAATGCTAGACACACAGGTCGTGGTCCTTTTAGTTACAGTATATTAGATAAGTACATACAAACACAGGCACAACTACAATGTGAAACTTTTAGTCAGAGAGACAGAAGAAGCATTCCTACAAAATATACGCACAATCTTTTAAAACTATGTAAAACATTTATTCAAAAGAATAAAAGTAGTTTTTAAGCTTAAAAATTATATTATTTTGTTTGCCATTGTCTATAAAAAGTAGAAATTTTGAAATTGCGTTGCATCACTCAAATATGTTAAATAAACCTTTATGTGAAGAACAAGCTTTTCCTACTTATAAATTTATATTGGTTTCATTCCCTACT
Source organism: Grammomys surdaster (assembly GCF_004785775.1). NCBI lineage: Eukaryota > Metazoa > Chordata > Mammalia > Rodentia > Muridae > Grammomys > Grammomys surdaster. Next base: position 1,872 of record NW_021619570.1, on the reverse strand, counting down.
TCATCTCATAAGTGTTCCTGAGACATTCGTCTCCCTTGAATATATTGGACAACCTAGGCACTAAAATCTCATGTTCTGCTCAGTCATAGAGAGGAACTCATGAAGAAAGATTTAATATGTATATTAGTTCTCTCTCTCTCTCTCTCTCTCTCTGTTTCTCTCTCTGTCTCTGTCTCTCTCTCTGTCTCTCTGTCTTGTCTGTCTCTGTCTCTCTGTCTCTCTCTCTGTCTCTCTCCATGTCTCTCTGTCTCTGTCTCTGTCTCTCTCTCTCTCTTTCTCTGTGTGTGACAATAGACACTCATAATCTGAAGAGGGACTCATGATATGAAGAAAGACTTAACATGCATATTAGTTCTGTGTGTGCGTGTATGTGTGTAGAAGCTTTTTTCAAGAATTTATTCTTTCATACAATACAAGCCAATCATAGTTTCCCTACCCTCAACTCCTCCAACGCCTCCAATGCTCTTCCATTCCCCCCTTGCCTACTTCTCCTCTCCCATAGATCCACTCCTCCTTCATTTCCCTTCAGAAAAGAGCAGGCCTCCTATAGGGAAGTTGGACTATGCTACCAGACAGAAGATCTGGCAAGTTTGAAGCAGGTTCAAAAACTAGTAAATCTCACACTTGAGAACCACAGTCGTTGAAACCAGCTCCCAGCCAGGTTCTATCTGTCCTGGAATATGTAACCAAGACAGCCCATTGAGAGGGTCATGACAACCAGTTTCATTGAGACAACACCTGAAGTCCTTCTACATTCAAATAAAACATCCTTAATAACAGAGTGAGCTAATGGGAAACATCTAACCTGGACCCTATTTTACCCCCAAAATATTTATAATGTCCCTATCCACATGGAATTAAGTGCAGAAGTTATTTCACCAAGAATCATCTGAGTGTGGCTGTTTTATTGAGCTGTAACACTACAGGAGAGGATTTTTTCCTCCTGAATCCTTCATTGATGCACCTTGGTTCCAACCTGCAGGCCAGGCTCTCACTCACTCTGCAGCTGCTTGGCACTGCATCTACCATTCACTGCCAGTTGCAGTCACACCCTGCCTCTCAGTGGCTCCAGCTATGGCTTCTGGCTGCCTGCTGCAGTATGCCACTACTCCTTCTACTAGTGCCAGGACTGTAACAACAAGAGAGATCTGGCTGCCTACCCCACCCTGGCTTACCTAGGAGAGCTGTATCAGTTTGGCCATTCTGGCCAGGCCAGAGCCCCATGGAATCTTTCATTCTGGTGGAGGTAGAGATCATTCATTTAGATTTGCATTCTGTTTCTGTTGAGAAGCCTGCTGTCAGTGCTTTTGCATCCCAGGATGGAGGCACACAGCTGAATATCTGGCACCCAGATGTTGGGCATGAATGGTTGGGCATGAATGGTTGTATGATAACGGACACCCATGTGAATTCAACAGGGACCTCTGATTTGACAGGAAGGGTAAGACCACCCCTCTCAAGACAAGCAACCTGTTCTTTTCCTACTTTGTTTTCAGTTAGCACCATCCTGTGGACTCAAGTATGTTAAAGAGACAATGGGTACCTTCTGGACAGAGCCACTGTCTGCAGCTCATATCTATACAGGCTTTACAATTGTCACTTCAGTCTCTGTGAGTCCTTATGAGCCCTGTTTATTCGTATAGATGGGCCCTGGTATCCTGGTATTCTTGACTCTTCTGTCTTCTACTACCTTTTCTCCTCCTCTCCCATAGTGGATCCCCATATCTGTCGAATTTTTGGCTGTAGGTCTTTGCATCTGCTCTTATAAGTTGGTGAATAAAGCCTCTTTGATGATGATTTGGCTAGGCTCCAGTCTATGAGTTTAGCAGAGTATCAGTATGAATCCTTTTACTGATATTTTTAGGGATGGGG
>NW_021619569.1:0-2093 GCF_004785775.1 Grammomys surdaster | reverse complement strand
AAGTGGATGGTCAGAAACAATAGGACTCACTCAAGGTTCCTGCTCCATTAAACTGGAGGGGAAGCTATAGTCCAGCCAGATGTGGTGGAGCTCCAAGACCTTCCTTTTGAAGCTAGGCATGGAGTTTGTTCAGCAGGGAAAGTTGCAGGGTGTTTTTCAAGTCATATCGCCTATCTAAGGTCTGAAGACCCACCCATCTATGAGGGCTAGACGCTCCTGAAGGTGTCTAGTGCTGCAGAGGTGCAACCAACTCTACTAAGAACTTAGCTTGATACACAGAGTCATCCTAATGAGAGACAGAACCCATACCTAGAATCTCAAGGAAAGGGAAATTATCCAGAATCTGAGTATTTAAGGCTGATCCTTCAGATCAGGCAAGATAATAGAAAGAATGGAGAGGGAACCCAGTAGGAGCCAATGGGGAGAAGGGAGAGTATGTGCTCCTGGTGGTTATGAAGTCTGCTCGGAGTTCATACCAAATTTCAATGTGGATTATGAAACTATAATATGCTCACATTGTTTAATTCCATTTACAGTGTTTAGACTGATAAGCCAAACAGGGAGACTAAGAGAGGGCTAAGAATTCCACCACTCTTGAGACCACTACTCATTTTTATTTCCTCTCAATGTGGAAATTAACAATGAGTTCAGCAAGCAGGTTCCTTGAATTGTTAGGGGATCTGCTTCGGTTGGCAAAGTTTGGAAGTGGCAAGGTAAACCAGGAATCACATGATTCTTTAGTACACCTGTGGGTTTCTATGACTCCTACCCCTAAAAGGCAGAGCCAATTTCAGGGCCAGCTCTGTCTACAAATGAAAATCCAAGAAGTGGTATTGATTTGGGTGTCAGAAACCACATTGACTGTGTAGCCATGGTGAACGGAATATTGTGAAGTGACTGAGGTTGACAACATCACCCTGGAATCAAGTCCTGGATCTTTTGTCACTGTAGGTGATTTGCTCAGTTTTCTAAACAGTAGCATCTGTTTTGGTTGTTTGGTGTCTTTGAAATATGGAGGACAGGAATAGTTTATGCCTGGGAAGGCCAGGGTCTATGCAGTTGTCTCAATCTTCTTTGGGGGAAAGAGTTCCAGCCTTTCAGGATGCTCTGACTAAAAAGGCCCTACATCTAGTTAGCTCTGTGTCAGGTGCCTTCCCTACCAACCCCATTTCCAAGCAATTAATGATGAATTTAGGTGAGTTCCATTGAGTATGACCAAGTGGCAAGAGAAGGAGGACCTATGGCCAAGGACTGGAGAGCCCAAAGATATATTGTGAATTAATTTTCTCCTTTCTCGTGACTTCTGGAGATCAAAAACTGGTCACTAGCTAGGTTGCAAGCACTTTCCCCTGCTGTGACATCTCACCAGTGCATTTTTTTTTTTTTTACTGTTTTGAGGCACAGGTTAAATAGCCCAGGCTGCCTTGCAAGACAGGGATACAGCTTCCTGAGCCCAGAATTAAAGACATCCATTAGCATGTCAAATTCTGTTGTGGCCTTGAAATAGACAGCCTAGATGTTTCCAATAAGCACCTCAGTTTCAGCAACATAAAAGCACTACATACAGCAGACTGGCTACATCACAAAGGCTATAGGACATAAAACCTTAGCTAGCCTTGTTGAATCTCAGGCAGAGGTGCATGACACTGCAGCCTTCTACTCACCTCCATTAACTATTTTCTGTTGAATTACTCCAAAGCACTTCAAGGTGGATCAAAAGCCTTTCAGTCAGTTGAGAATCTGACTTTATAGCAGGTTATATGTCCTTTTTGTTCTAGGGACCTTGGTGGAGATGCAGAAGGATGGGTTGCTGTATTGCATATTTCAAGAATGGAAACGGAACAGCAATTGTACTCTACTAATAAATGTGGTTTACAGAAACACACAAATGCATGGATGCATAAATTCAGACATAAACATACTCACATGCACACACACAATCATTCATACACACACCTCAGAAATGATAAGCGATTAGAAAGCAATGAGGAATTCATCATGCAGGAGGAGCAATTTAATTTAGGCTATCCAATGCAAATGCTCCAAGTGAGACCCACCACTCTGTCAGTCATCCTTCCTGGTGACAAAAGACT
>NW_021619568.1:0-7026 GCF_004785775.1 Grammomys surdaster | reverse complement strand
ATGTTCATTTATTTCTGGTTTACAATTATCCACGAATGGTGAATAGTGATTATTCAGGTTCATTATTTCTGACTTACTATTATCTTTGACTGATGACTATTTATATTTCAGCTTTATTTACTTCTGATTTCCCATGAACTATGACTGATGACTATTGATTATTTATGTTCATTTATTTCTGACTTACTGTTATCTAAGACTGATGACTATCGATATTTCAGCTTTATTTCTGATTTCCTATCAACTATGAGTGATGACTATTGATTATTCATGTTCATTTGTTTCTGATTCAGTATTATCGACGAATGGCGAATAAAGTTTATTCCTGTTCATTTATTTCTGACTTACTATTATCTATGACTGATGACTATTGATACTTCAGCTTTATTTTTTTGCGGTTTACAATTAACTATGATTGATGACTATTGATTATTCATGTTCATGTATATCTGATTTAATATTATCCACGATTGTGAATATTGATTATTCCTGTTCATTTATTTCTGAATTACTGTTACCTATGACAGATGACTTTTGATATTTCAGCTTTATTTATTTCTGATTTCCTATTAATTATGACTCATGACTTTTGATCATTCATGTTAATTTTTTTCAGATTTACCATTATCCACTAATGGTGAATATTGATTATACATGTTCATTTATTTCTGACTTACTATTATCTTTGACTGATCACTATTGATATTTCAGGTTTATTTATTTCTGATTTCCCATGAACTATGACTGATGACTATTGATTATTCATCTTCATTTATTTCTGATTAACTATTATCGACGAATGGCAAATATTGTTTATTTCTTTTTATTTATTTCTGATTTACTATTATCTATGACTGATGACTATTGATAGTTCTGCTTATATAGTTCTGATTTACTATTAAGTATGACTGATGACTATTGATTCTTCATGTTCATTTATTTCTGATTAACTATTATCAATGAATGGCGAATATTGTTTATTCATGTTCATTTATTTCAGACTTACTATTATCTATGACTGATGACTAATGATATTTCAGCTTTATAGATTTCTGATTTACTATGAACTATGACTGATGACTATCGATTATTCATTTTCATTTTTTAACCTTTACCATAATCCACGAATGGAGAATATTGATTATTCATGATTATTTTTTTCTGATTTACTATTATCCACGAATGCTGAATATTGATTATTCCTGTTCATTTCTTTCTGACTTACTATTATCTATGACTGATGAGTATTAGTAATTCAGCTTTACTTTTTTCTGGTTTACTGTTAACTATGACTGATGACTATTGATTATTCATGTTCATTTATATCTGATTTACTATTATCCACAAATGGTGAATATTGATTATTCTTGTTTATTTATTTCTGACTTACTCTTATCTATGTCTGATGACTATTGATATTTCAGCTTTGTTTTTTTCAGATTTCCTATTAACTATGACTGATGACTATTGATAATTGGTGTTCATTTATTTCTGATTTACTATTTTCCACGAATGGTAAATATTGTTTATTCATGTTCATTTATGTCGGTCTTACTATTTTCGATGACTGATGAATATTGATATTTCAGCTTTATATATTTCTGATTTACTATGAACTATGACTGATGACTATCGATTATTCACGTTCATTTTTCTCATCTTTACCATTATCCACGAATGGAGTATATTGATTTTTCATGATCATTTATTTCTGATTTACTTTTATCCACGAATGCTGTATATTGATTATTCATGTTCATTTATTTCTGACTTACTATTATCTATGACTGATGACTATTGATATTTCAGCTTTATATATTTCTGATTTACTATGAACTATGACTGATGACTATCGATTATTCACGTTCATTTTTCTCATCTTTACCATTATCCACGAATGGAGTATATTGATTTTTCATGATCATTTATTTCTGATTTACTTTTATCCACGAATGCTGTATATTGATTATTCATGTTCATTCATTTCTGACTTACTATTATCTATGACTGATGACTATTGATATTTCAACTTTATTTATTTTTGGTTTACTATTAAATATCACTGATGACTCTTGATTATTCATGTTCATTTATATCTGATTTCCTATTATCCATGAATGGTGCATATTGATTATTCCTGTTCATTTATTTCTGACTTACTATTATCTATGGCTGATGACTATTGATATTTCATCTCTATTTGTTTCTAATTACCTATTAACAATGAATGATGACTATTGATTATTCTTGCTCATTTTTTTCAAATTTACCATTATCCGTGAATGTTGAATATTGATTATTCTTCTTCGTTTAGTACAGATTTACTATTATCTATGACTGATGACTACTTATACTTCAGCTTTATCTATTTCTGACTTCCGATGAACTATGACTGATGACTATTGATTATTCATGTTCATTTATATCTGATTTACTATTATCCACGAATGGAGAACATTGTTTTTTCCTGTTCATTTATTTCTGACTTACTATTATCTATGACTGATGACTATTGATATTTCAGCTTTTTTTTTCTGGTTTACTGTTAACTATGACTGATGAGTATCGATTATTCATGTTTGTTTTATCATCTTTACCATTATCCAAGTTTGGTGAATATTGATTATTCATGTTCATTTATGTCTGATTTACTATTATCCACGAATGGTGAATATTGTTTATTCATGTTGATTTATTTCGGAGTAACTATTATCTATTCTGATGACTATTGATACTTCATCTTTATATATTTCTTTCTTACTATGAACTATGACTGATGACTATCGATTATTCATGTTCAATTTTCATCTTTACCATTACCCACGAATTGTCAATATTGATTATTCATGTTCATTTATATCTGATTTGCTATTATTCACGAATTGTGAATGTTGATTATTCATATTCTTTATTTCTGACTTACTATTATCGATGACTGATGACTATTCATACTTCAGCTTTATTTTTTTCTGGTTTACTATTAACTATTACTGATGACTATTGATTATTCATGTTCATTTATATCTGATTTATTATTATCCATGAATGGTGAATACTGATTATTCATCTTCATTTCTTTCTGACTTACTCTTATCTATGACTGATGACTATTGATATTTCAGCTTTTTTTATTTCTGATTTCCTATTAACTGTCACTGATGAATATTGATTATTCATGGTTTTTTTTCAGATTTACCCTTATCCTCGAATGATGAATATTGATTATTCATGTTCATTTATTTGTGACTTACTCTTATCTATGACTGGTGACAATTGATATTTCAGCTTTATTTATTTCTGGCTTCCCATAAACTATGACTTATGACTATTGATTATTCATGTTCATTTATATCTGATTTACTATTAACCACGAATGGTGAATATTGATTATTCATGTTCATTTATCTCTGACTTACTATTATCTATGACTGATGACTATTGATATTTCAGTTTTATATGTTACTGATTTACTATGAACTATGACGGATGACTATTGATTATTCATTTTCATTTATTTCTGATTTACTATTATCAACGATTGGTTAATAATGTTTATTCCAGTTCATTTATTTTTAAGTTAGTATTATTTATGACTGATGACTATTGAAACTTCAGCTTTATTTTTTTCTGATTTCCCATGAACTATGACAGAAGAAAATTAATATTTCAGATTTATTTATTTATGATTTCCTATTAAATATGAATGATGACTATTGATTATTCATGTTCATTTTCTTCTATATTACTATTATCTATGACTGTTGACTATTGATATTTCAGCTTTTTTTATGGTTTACTATTAACTATGACTGATAACTATTGATTATTCATACTCAATTATATCTGATTTAATATTATTCATGAAAGGTGAATATTGATTATTCATGTTTATTTATTTCTGTCTTACTGGTATCTATGAACGATGACTATTGATATTTCAGCTTTATATATTTCTGATTTACTATGAACTGTGACTGATGACTATTGCTTATTCATGGTCATTTATTTCTGATTTAATCTTATCCACATTTGTTCAATACTGACTATTCATGTTTATTTACTCTGGACTTACTATTATCTATGACTGATGATTATTGATATTTCATCACTGTTTGTTTTTGATTTCCTATTAACTATGAATGATGACTATTGATTATTGATGTTCATTTATTTCTGATTTACTATTATCAACGAATGGTGAATATTGATTATTCATGTTCATTTATTTCAGACTTACTATTATCTATGACTGATGACTTTTGATATTTCAGCTTTATATATTTGTGATTTACTGTGAACTATGAGTGAGACAATCGATTATTCATTTTTATTTCTTTCATCTTTACCATTAACCACGAATGGTGAATATTGATTATTCATGTTCACTTATTTCTGACTTACTATTATCTATGATTGATGACTAATGATATTTCAGCTTTGTTTCTGGGTTACTAATAAATATGCCTGATGACAATTGATTATTCATGTTCATTTATTTCTGATTTACTATTACCCACGAATGGTGAATGTTGATTATTCATGTTCATTTATTTCTGACTTACTATTATCTATGACTATCGATATTTCAGTTTTATTTAATTCTGATTTGCTATTAAGTATGACTGATGACTATTGATTGTTCATGGTCATAAATTTCTGATTTACTACTATTCACGAATGGTGAATGTTGTTTATTCATTGTCATTTATTTTTGACTTACTATTTTCTATGACTGATGACTATTGATATTTCACGTTTACTTATTTCAGATTTCATATTAAATATGTCTGTCGAGTATTGACTATTGATGTTCCTTTATTTCTGATTTACTATTATCCACGAACGGTGAATATTGTTTATTCATGTTCAATTAATTCTGAATTACTATTAGCTACTACTGATGACTATTGTTTTTTCAGCTCTATTTATTTCTGACTTTCTATTAACTAGGACTGATGACAATTGATTATTCATGTTCATTTACTTCTGATTTACTATTATCCACGAATGGTGAATATTGATTATTCCGCTTCATTTATTTCTGATTTACTATTATCTATGACTTATGACTATTGATATGTCCTCTTTATTTATTTCTGATTTACTATTAACTATGACTGATGACTATTGATTATTCATGTTCTTTAATTTCTGATTTACTATTATACATGAAAGGTGAATGTTGATTATTCATGTTCATTTAATTCTGACTTACTATTTTCTATGACTGATGACTATTGATATTTCAGATTTAATTATTTCTGATTCCGTATTTTCTATGTCTGTCGACTATTGATTATTGATGTTCATTTATTTCTGAATAACTATTATCCACGAATGGTCAATATTATTTCTGATGATCTATTTCTGTCTTACTATTACCTATGACTGATGATTATTGATATTTTAGCTTTATCTTTTTCTGATTTCCAATTAACTATGACTGAAGACTATTGATTATTTATGTTCATTTATTTCAGCTTTACTATTTTCCATGAATTGTGAATATGGATTATTCATGTTTCTTTATTTCTGACTTACAATTAACTATGATTGATGACTGTTGATTATTCATGTTCATTTATATCTGGTTTACTATTATCTAAAAATAGTGAATATTGATTATTCCTGTTCATTTATTTCTTACTTACTATTGTCTATGACTGATGACTATTGCTATTTCAGCTTTATTTATTTCTGATTTACTATTAACTATGACTGACGAACACTCATTATTCATGTTCATTTAATTCTGTTTTTCTCTTATCCACAAATGGTGAATATTGATAATTCCTGCTCATTTATTTCTGACTTACTATTATCTATGACTATTGATATTTCACCTTTATTTAATTCTGATTTACTATTAACTATGACTGACGACTATTGATTATTCATGGTCATATATTTCTGATTTATTATTATTCACGAATGGTGAACGTTGTTTATTCATGTTCATTTATTTTTGACTTACTATTACCTATGACTGATGAATACCGATATTTCATGTTTATTTATTTCTGATTTCATATTAACTATGTCTGTCGACAATTGACTATTGATGTTCATTTATTTCTGATTTACTCTTATCCACGAACAGTGAATATTGTTTATTCATTTTCAATTAATTCTGAATTACTCTTATCTATGACTGATGACTATGGTTTTTTCAGCTCTATTTGTTTCTGAATTCCTATTAACTATGACTTATGACTATTGATTATTTATGTTCATTTAGTTCTGATTTACTACTATCCACGAATGTTGAATATTGTTTATTCCAGTTCACTTATTTCTGATTTACGATTATCTATGACTTATGACTATTGATATGTCATCTTTATTTATTTCTGATTTACTATTAACTATGACTGATGACTATTGATTATTCATGTTCATTTATTTCTGATTTACTATTATTCACGAATTGTGAATGTTGATTATTCATGTTCATTTAATACTGACTTACTATTTTCTATGATGACTATTGATATTTCAGCTTTATTTATTTCTGATTTCGTATTAACTATGTCTGTCGATTATTGGTTATTGATGTTCATTTATTTCGGAATTACCATTATCAATGAATGGTGAATATTGATTATTCCTGATGATCTATTCCTGTCTTACTATTCTCTATGACAGATGACTATTGGCATTATTTCTTTATTTATTTCTGATTTAATATTAACTAGGATGAAGACATTAGATTAATCATGTTCATTTATTTCTATTTTACTATTATCCACGAATGGTGAATACTAATTATTCCTGTTCATTTATTTCTCAATTACTATTATCTTTGACTATTGATATTTCAGCTTTATTTATTTCTGATTTTCTATTAACTATGAGTGATGACTATTGATTATTCATGTTCATTGATTTCTGATTATCTATTGTTCACGAATGGTGAATGTTGTTTATTCTTGTTCATTTATTTTTGACTTACTGTTCCTATTTCTGATGACTATTCTTATTTGAGATTTATTTATTTCTGATTGACTATTAACTATGACTGATGAC
>NW_021619567.1:3862-7846 GCF_004785775.1 Grammomys surdaster | reverse complement strand
GACACCGTCACCAACCGCCTGGTGCAGCCTGTGGACCGCGAAGATTCTATTCGTGCAATATTAGAGTATAGCCAAAACTTAGAAGAACTTATGAGGCGCAAGAAAGTCCACCGTGAAGTCATAGTTAGGTATTTGGGAACACAAGGAGTGGTTGTACCTCCAACTACTGAAAAACACAATCTTATTCAGTATGCAAAAGATTACTGGGAAAAACAGTCACCCAAACTGAAGGAGGCAGCAGAGCCAGTTACAAAGACAGAGGACATCCAACTCTTTGAGCAGCAGGCGAAGGCAGATAAAGAAGCTGAAAAGGTTGATTTTCATCGCTTAGTTGAAGAATTCTGTCACTGGTTCTTTGAACTTCTTAATTCTCAGAATCCTTTTATGGGACCACCTCAAGATGAATGGGGCCCACAGCACTTCTGGCATGATGTCAAGCTTAGGTTTTATTATAATACCTCAGAACAAAACATGACAGACTACCAAGGAGCAGAAATTGTGAGTCTTCGCTGACTGTCATTAGTGAGAGAGGAATTTCTTTTTCTCAGTCTCAACCTTGATCCTCAGGGACTAAAATGTGCATCTTCTCCTCATGGATTAGTTATGGTTGGAGTTGCAGGCACTGTCCACCGAGGAAATTCTTGTTTGGGCATATTTGAACAAATTTTTGGACTTATCTGTAGCCCTTTTGTGGAAAATACTTGGAAAATCAAATTTATCAACCTGAGAATCATTGGAGGAAGTTTCGTTGCTCCTGGATCATCACTGAAACCATCTGTAACATTTGAGCAGAGTGATCTGGTGGCCTTTTATAATGTAATTACTTTGTGTAATATCCCCGAAGAAAGACCTAATGTAAGGCAGATATTGGATAGTGGGACTGGAGACCAGGTTTTACATAGAGATGAGGCGTTGTTGAACAAAAGGGAAATGAATCTACCTAACCCTCTAAAGCATTGATCACGGTCGCTTAGCCTGAAGAGCTGCAGAAACACAACAGTGACCATCTCTAAACTACTGCAGATGTGAAAATTGACTTATTTTAGCTGAAATACCCTTTTGGACTACAGACTTGCCTATTTCTACCTGAGTTACAGCAAATGTTCTGAGAACTTATTGAGGTCCACCAAATAAATCCCACTTTAGATGTTGTAGATACTTAGAAACTTTAGGTAATATTTTCATTTTATTTAGTGAAATTTATTTACTAATCTCTGTGCTTCCAAGTGGCAGGCATTAACATTATTCATGTTTATGGCTTGTTGGATCTTTTACCAATGCATTTCACTAAAGTGTTATCAAAAGAAAACAGCATTTTAACGATGTTTAATATAAGAAGTTTTAATTATGTCAGATACAAGTAGCGGACTTGTTCAAAAAGTCCAATAACTTAGCCTGGGAAGAAAAACTCAGCTTCCCATTTGAAACTTCTTTTTCAGGTTACCTTTTCTAGTCCAAGCAAACATTTCAAAATCTGCTACTTTTCTGATTCACTCCAGGCAGTAAATGCTGTTGTCAACACAGACCTTTTTTCTGCTTAGGCTTCAGCCAAGAATTTACAGAATGTTTACTATAACACTTTAAACATGGAAGGTATGCGTGGAAATTTTAAAGGTATGTGCGATCCCTAACAAATTGCTGTCCTTCTTCTTGATTGATCTTGACAGAGGTTGGCTCTCCTCAAAATAACAAATCATAGACTTGTGCAAAGAAAAACAAACAAATAATAACAACCCATTTAGAATTTATCACATGGGTATGCACATATGCACACATCTATCCTAACAAAGTTTTCCACATCTATGTTACTCTATTTGAGAGCCAAAGTAGACTTGACGTGTTAATTATGTAGTTGCGTTTATGTTTATAATCGGTCATCACCCAGTAACTGGTTGCTGATCCTGGATTTGGTTAGGAATTTTAATTTTTAAATTATCATTTGGAAGAAATTCTGGAAAATGTGATGATGTATTATACTTGTTAAACGTTTGCATTTGACTCTGATAACTGAGGAGACTGATGGTGGTTACTGGAAGTAAGAGGTAAAGATTTCACCACCACCCCACCTTCGATTTTAGTGGCATGCCTCTATAAAGAGCACATATAAAGAGCATGTTCTAGCATAATAAAGAAGGGAAATTCTTAATTGTCTATTTAGATTCAGCCCACAGTTCTTCAGGAGAGCTGGAGGCAATGTAACCACAGCCAAGCCGATTTTCCTGTTATTTTCTATTGAAGACCTCCGCAGAGGGGAGACCCTCTCTCAAGTCTCAGAAAGTCGCGACCACCCAGTAATCTACTCGAGACACCATATACCGGAGCAATTGCGAGGTTATTTATTAGGGCGTGACAACTAGCTGCCAGTCAATTCCCATGCCCACGCAGGAGCTGAATTGACCCCGACTGCCAGTTTGAGGGGTGTTTTTAAAGGGAAAAACCACAAACCAAGGAAATGAGGAGGGGGTGAGGGGTTTGCTAGGGTGGTATAACATAAAAATAGTGGAACATTCCAAAGGAACCCAACCTACATGAGTCAGGATCAGATGAAAACTCTCTGTACGCTTATCTTTCTCAAGAATGTAGTCCTGTCCTGTCACTTCGGCCTTGCCCTGTCACTTCGGCCTTGCCCTGTCACTATGGTTCTCAGCTTGGTTCCATCTGACTAAATTGCATTCTTTCCTTTCTCTTTGCAGGTCGGCCAGTTCCAGTAATGGTGACTGGTCTTTCCACATTCCTAAAGAAAGCCTAAAGAATATTTTATATCTAAAAAGGATTCTATATACCCAGTATCCAGAACTTTTCCCTCTACACTATATAGTAAGTATAATTAGGTATAAAGGAACAGTAATCTGCAAAACAGTTATCATGTTTATAAGACAGAACAACCAGATCACATTCTTACCCACCCTCTACCTCTACTTGGGTTTTCAAAATTCAGTTTGATTTTATACTTCAGCTTTTCTTTTTTTCTTTTTTAAATTTTTTTCCAGACAGTTTCTTCGTGTAGCCCTTGTTATTCTAGCACTTGATCTGTAGAACCAGGCTGACCACAAACTGACAGAGATCTGCCTTCTGTGCACTGGTATTAAAGGTATGCTCCACACCTGATTATACTTTCTTAGGTTTCAAGTCTCAATATAAATACCCTGAGTAAAGCAGAAGATTAAACACGAAAAAAAAAAGAATTTTCATTACAAATTTCTCCTTTTTTGTAATTTTTTTTGGATTTGTCATCCGTTTAATTACATTTTTCTATTCGTTTTGTAATTTTTTTGTCAAGTCTACCCCTTTTTTCTTAATTTCTTGTGCCCTTCTCCCCAGTCTTGAGCAGGCCTGAGAGACATTGTTTAACACTGCAGACCAAAACAATAGGACTCAGATGTTAATCACCTTGGCTGACCCAGGACCTTCTACAGTTGCAGAGATGAATAGACTGCCTGCTGAGCTTTCCTGGAGACACCTTTAGCAGGTGATTAAGGATGCATTCCCCTCACCCACTCTGTCCTGAAGCAAAGGGGTTGGGTGGTGGAGGTGGGGCTTCCCCTTTCAATTGAAAGAGGAACATTAAAGCATCCAGCCTTGATCAGATACCTTTGTACCGGGTTCATCTCTTCCCGCCCTCCTGTCCCTTCTTCCATTCCCAGCCTCCCTTTCAGGTGTTCCCGGTGGACTGTGGCCGCTGGCCCACAACAGAATGTAACACAATGTGGGGCCTGAACATGAGACACCAGCTGAGGAATGCTGTCTTGGGTAGAGCTCTACAGAAAACTGAACAAGGAGAAGGGTATCCTGGACACTTGGTAAACAACGAACAGCACTGATGGTAGCTAGCCATGGCTGTGTTTGCAGGAAGTGTGGTTAAGGGGATAGGGTCTAAGTGAATAGGTGTTGACCGGGTACAGACTTGGCCCAGGAGGTGACAGCGAATTGTAGGTCGGGAGAATTCTAAACAGGCATTGCCCGCAGTCTAAGAGCTGCTTCAGG
>NW_021619567.1:0-3852 GCF_004785775.1 Grammomys surdaster | reverse complement strand
GTGTTCTATGTTTCCTGTTCAAAACACAAAAATGGTTAAAACTGCTTGATCTAACCCCTTGGTCTAGTTTAACTTTGTTTTAAAGGCAGTCTTTATGTGCACAGATAATTTACCTGTAGCTAAGAGTCGAGATGAGCTGGAAAAGCCTTTCCAGTAATTGATTGTTTGCATAAGCTGCTCTTAAAGGGACCAGTAAGTAGCTTTTTGGATTCTATAAGGAAGCTGAGAGTTGTTTATCCCAGAAAAAAAAATCTCTGTGACAAGTTGCCTTTCTTCTGAAATTGCAGCTAGAAAAAGCAAGAAATTTTGTTTGGTCTAAATATATAAGATGTGTAGCCATTTCATTTTTGTTTCTCATTGGTTTTAGAAGAATAAATACGTTCTCCATGTCTCGGTTAGAGATGATTGGCTTATAAGGTATTGAGTGTGATTAGAAATTTTCGACTTTGGTAACAAAAAGGTAGCTTAAAACTGGTAACTCAGGGTTGGAGTCATTCAGAAACCAGATGTATAAAAGATAATATTTTAAAACAATGTCTCTTTAATGAGATATTAAAAGCTACACTGTCATGCATTCATGTATAAGAATTGGCATCAAAATTTTGTAACATAAAGATAATCTACTTGGTGTTGATTTTAGAGAAAATAGATTGTTTACATTGGTTTTGCTTTTGCTTCCAAAATGATGGTTATACTCTAATGTTGCAAAAGAGTCTTAAAAATATAGTTAAACTGCCAGCATTCCATTGGCTGGAGTTGGCAGTTCAGTCGTGAGTTTGGGATTTTTTCATTCGCCCATGTTTATAGAGAAGAGGAGAGGGCAGGTAGAGTTAAATGAAAGCATTTAAAACAGCTGTGTTACAGTGCAGGCCTCAGGAAGCATAGTCTTTGCTCCAGGCTTCAGAAAACAGTCTGAGATTAAGAACATTTACATTTAAATTAAGACAATGCTGAGTGGACTGATCAGAAGCTTGGGTGAGACATTCCTTTTGTCTTGGTCTTCACCATGACCAGCCCCTAGAAAAGTGCTTTTAGGAATTTGTTGATTGCCTTGCTTGTTCCTTGTGGGGGAGGCATCAGCCTCAGGCCCAAAATTCACAACAGTTTATGGGCCAGGAGTTATAGATGAAGATTATACTGGAGGAATTAAAATTATGCCTGCCTCCATCCATGCCATTATAGCTGTGCCTGTTAGCAAAGAATTGCACTAGAGTAAGAGAGGACAAGATTGGCCTTCAATCTGATACTCTCACTCAGCTAAAAGGAATTGATTATTCACTTAATCCAAAACAAAGTTCAAACTTATTTATGAAACTAATGGGGCATTACAGCCTGACTTGCCTTCTCCGGTTGCCATTCCAGTAAATACATATAGAATTATTATAGATCTAAAAGATTGTTTTATACCATTTGTTTGCATCATGGTAATGGTGATGAGGTTTAAATTCAGTGAATTTGCTTGTGATTTTTGAAAGCCCATGAAGCAATATCATTAAGAGGTTGCATCAAAGAATGATTAATAGTCTTATGTAAAAAATTTGTTGTTGATTTAGCACAAAAAGTTAATCATTTGAATCTCTCAGTGTATATTATTCATTGTATATTTTATTGGCTGATCTCTCTGAAGAAGTTTTTCTGCAAGCTTTTGCTCTAATACAATGAGCTTTAAAATTTCAGAGTGCTTGTCGCTCCAGAAAAGATTCAATATCTTTTCAATATTTTGAACCTCAGTCACATCTTAAGCAGATTGTGGCACAGAAAATTCCAATAAAAGTAGGTAGTTGGGGCTGGAGAGATGGCTCAGCCGTTCAAGGCTAGGCTCACAACTAAAAATATTAGAGTTCAATTCCCAGCAACCACATGGTGGCTCACAATGATTTGTAGTGGGATCTAGTGCCCTCTTCTGACTTGCACGTGTACATACAAAAAATAAAAATGGTTTACTTTTAATGATTGTCAAATGTTGTTAAGAGATATTAATTATCTAAAACCTCATCTTGAGCTTACCATAGGAGAACTTGAGCCTGTGTTTGATATTCTCAAGGGGGATGCAAATCCTAATTCCCCTCCACAATTAACTGATGAGGGGTAGATAGCTTTGTAGAAAGTATAGAGTAAGCTGTTAGTCATCAAAAGATAAATTATATAGACTATGATAAATTGTTGGCTGAGTTATTGCTACTCATGTGCTCACAACAGCCCTTTGACAAAAAAAAAACACCATTAATGTAGATTCATCCTTCATCTACAAGAAAAGTTTGAACATCCTATTATGAAACTATTGCAGTGTTAATACAGGCTTATAAGAGAGAATCCTGAAAGTATTTTAGATGAAATGTTTATTCTTTATTCCAAATAGAAAATAAGCTTGTTATTGGAGAATAATGGTACTTGGCCTATTACATGGCAAACTTTTTTAGGCAAATTTGATAATCCTTGTCCATAAGTCAAATTGTTACAGTTTTCCTCTATGCATGCTTTTGTATTTCCTGTAATTTTGCATGCAGCCCATAGGAAAGATGTTTACTGTATTAACATATCTATTGAGAAGACAGTGTATGTAATCAGGTCATATGTTCATTCTCTTGAGTTTTCTCCTGCTTCAGCACCAATAATTGAATTACATGCTGTAGCCACTGTTTGAAGTGCTGAAAAATCAAGCTTTCAATTTGTATGCTCATAGCCAGCATATGGCTCCTGGTTTATAACTGCTTGAAATTGTTCCCTTTTTGGATATTGCTAATTCTCAAATTTCACAGCTATTTATACAAATACAGCTTAATTTGAGAAACATGCACTGTTTTTTAACTTTATATGACATTTAAGAGCTCATATTGGACTTCCTGGACCCCAGGGTAATGCCAGAGCAGATTTATATACCAGCCAAAATCTAGACCTTACAGAAACAATTGGCCATACAATCTTATTCTTTACCTCATCAAAATAATAACAGCTTGGGGCAATAATTAGATATTTCTAGAAAGTGTGCAAGTTAAATTGCAAAAACTTATTCTCAGTGTCCTCAAATTTTTCATAATGGTGTTAAGCCTTGAGAACTTCTGTGTAGCCAATAACGACAGGTGGATGTTACTCAGTTTTGATTTTGGAAAATTAAAACATGTACGTGTGACTTGATACCCTTTTAGGCTTTGTAGTTGCAACTGCTTTAACCAGGAAAACAACTAAAATTCTAATTAGTTATTGCCTGCATTACTTTTCCATGCTTGGTGTTCCATATCAATAGAAAATGGAACTGGCTATTGCAGTCAAACATTTGAAATGTTTTGTTGACAATTTAATACTATCCTATTACTGAGATTCCTTATCCTCAAGGACAAGGAATTGTGAAAGAGAGATTATGGAACTTTTAAATAATATCTTGATAGCTCTCTTGAATGTGGGAAGAACAACTATTGATGCTTCTTCCCTGGTTTTGCAAGGAACTCTCAAAAACTGGCTTTCAAAAATTAAAAAGGGGGAATTATACCCCCCAAGGACACCAAAAGCACACCTTGCCTCTGTCTAATTTTAAATTCTCAGCAAACTGATGCTAAGGGTCAGTCTGCAACAGATCGCTGCTGGCATCCGGTCACTTCCAGCTCATTTGCCAGGGTCATGTGGAGAGACCCCTTAACTAATACTCGGTGTGGTCCCGACCCTGTTTTCATTTGGGGCCCTGTGGCTCAGTCTGTATTTTTTCAGAGTAAGAACGGATCCCGAAGGCTCCCTGAAAGATTGGTCCTTCAAGTAGACACAGATCTTGAGCCTAATCATTATGATTCTGATAATGAAGATGGCTCGAAATCCTTATCAGCCAGCAGAATTAAGCTGGCATGTAGTCTCTGCTCTTTT
>NW_021619566.1:0-6602 GCF_004785775.1 Grammomys surdaster | reverse complement strand
TTAATGTTTTTATTATCCACATAAAAATCCAGAACTTTACAGCATGGCACTACAGAACTTCTTCCTTATGTCTCTCTGCTTCCCTGGCAGAACATAGCACTGTTTTCCCCAGTTTCTGTAATCAGCATATCAATATGGGCTCCTTTGATTTAATTTCATCCCTCCAATGCACTCTTGTCCTTTCTCCTGTTCCAGCCATTCTTGGCAGCTGCTCTCTCTACACCAAGTTCCCAGACCAAAGAATTGATAGACCGTGAGAGCTGGGTATTTCCCCGATCCTCCAATCTTGAGATGGAAAAACCAGACCCCAATGGGTGCTGGGCATCCTTGTGCTTCTTTTTTTTTTCCTTGTGCTTCTTAATCCCAGACATTTCTGTAGCTCAACTTGGAAAATCCCCGTGTGCTCTTCTACTCACTGCACCATCACTCAGAGGCCCCGTGTTGATGATGGCCATGGCCACAGTGAAAATGTGTTGGCAGAGATGCAAAAGACAGAAGAAAGTAGAGGCTCAATTCCACTAAATTACACCTGGAATTCCTCCTTATGCAAATGAGGCATCCTAATTGTGTTGGCCCCAGCCAATGATGTACACTCACCCTCAATGTTCTCTACTTACTCCCACAGTGGTTTAAGTAGCCTTTGTTCCCTCTGTTAAACTTTCTATTTCACTCAAGTTGTCTTCTGAGAGTCTGTTCTAGTTGCATTCACAGCTGCCTGAGGGCTTTTCTGCTCTTGGCTGTTCCTACCTGGCTTCTCCTCTCAGGATCCATATTTGTTGATGGCAGCTATCGAGCCATGATGGACAGGGAGGTGGAGCCTAATAGCAACTGGATACACAATGTGGGGCATGAAGACCACAAGTATGCACAGGAGGAATGTGAGCTATCCAACCCAGGATACATTGACACCCTCCCCACCCCCACACATGATGATCTTCCCTCCTGTGACAAGGGCTTACAGTGTTTTTTCTTTCTCTTACTTTTGGTTTGCATCATATTGAGGGACTGGGTACATTGATTAGGGCAACTGACACCTTCTGACCACAGATACTCCTTGGTATTGGTACAATCCCCCCAGCCCTCTTCCCAGACCCATCATCCCACTTGGGTGTTGACCATAAACCTTTATATTCTTCTCTTTTTGAAAAAAAACCCAGTAATGCAATGACCAGTTAAAATCCCTTAGGGTAGTTAGCAGATTCTCAGAAATCTGCAGGTAGGCTTATGTGTAGTACTTTGGGGACTCCCCTGTGGAGCTACGTGCCCCACCAGAAACATTCACCTCTGATCTTGGCATTTCCAAACCATTTCTATCATGGAAAACATATCATCACATTAAAAGGAGTCTCAAATGAGAGGGCCAAGCACCCTGCTCAGGATTCATGGCATGAAACGTACTTAAAAGGAAGCCAATTCCTTTAGAGAAGGAGTCCTTGAGGCGGTCCCCTTGATGGTGGTAGGTGATCCTTATAGCTCTGGTACAATGGACTTGGATCATTTATCTTACCCACTGCCAAGGGAACCAGGAAGGATCGCCCCCTTCTCTTCCATTTTCTGCCCATTATAGTTTCTGTCTAACAATGTGTGGTTCCCTCTAATCTGCCCCCCCCCCCAAGATACTTCACCTTCCCCATAAGATGGCTCTGATGATGAATGTCCTGAAGACCATCCCACACAGATCTCGAAGCACTAAAAAAGGCCATAGCAGAGATTCCCAAAACAATTGCTTCCTCAGTCCTGGGATCATATTGTTGTCCTACCCAGTTCACCCTAATCCCCCCCTACTCTGCACAGCATGTCACTTCTCCCTCTGCCCCTCCTCCCACCTCCCAGCAGCTCGGCCACCTCAAATTCTTTGCTGTGTGTCCAGAGATCCAAGAAATCCTCATTAATGTCCACACCACCCAGACTAAGCCTCTAAATTGGTATCTTTATCAGGCTGGTGACTTAAAAAAGCTTGGGCAGGAAGTCAAATGGTGATCAGGGCATGCATGCCTCTTGGACTAAATTCCTCCTCCAAAGTCAAATCTTTAAACGTGCCCCAGGATTGGTGAGATGTCTGTCATTCCTCTTTAGGCATCCTGCATTTTCTATAAATGGAAGGCTCTCTACAGAGATAAGAATGCTTCCTGCAGATCAGGTGGACATTACTATCATAGGCCATGACTTAGGTAATAAAGAAGGTAAAGGAATTCCAACTGATACAGATTGAATTAGTCTATTCACTGCTCTTCAAACTGTTAGCATCCTCCACTTCTCTGATTTCTTTCTTTCTCTTCCTTCCTTCCTTTCTTTTAGATATCAAACACCAGGATTCCAAGGGCTGATAGACTCCTCTATATGTTGAACCTCCAGTTGCTCAAGTGGCTGTAATTTTTTCCTTAGTTAAGGACCACTGCTCTACCCACACAGGCTTGTGTGTCAACTACTTTAGGGGTGGGGCCATTGGTATTTCAGCCAGTGTCCCTCTCCCATAAATGTGAAACTCAATCCCTGGGATACCCTGTATTTAGACAATTGACACAGCCTGGGATTATTTTTGATGACAAATATCAATACCATCCCCAGGAGCATCTAATATTCCATCCATCATTTCATCATGAGCTGTCTCTGGGATTGCAGGAATTAATTTGAGTACCTCACTTTTGTAAAAGATCTCTTCCATATAACTTCATGTGTATGTCAGCCACATAAAATCTTAACTTACCCTGGTTTTCCTTCTGGTCCTATACATTTAACCCATGTTACATCTTGTTTTATTTCAGATAATTTTCCAATTTCCTATAAACTGTGTACAAATATTTTGTAATGTCCATTCTGAATTACAATAATTTTGGGATATGATAGTCAGATCAGCTCCTGTGTCCACCAAAACTTCTATTTCAACACCGTTTACTGAAATTTTAATTTTGATCTCTGATTATTAACCACTATTTGCCAGAAAACATTTTCCAGTCCTTCCACACCCCCACCCCATAATTTTTTTTTTTACATAGGCCACATTTTTACTTCTTCTTTGAAATTCTCATCTATATTTACTGGATGCACTCTGAATAGTTGGGAAGTTAATCTACTTCTTCCCAAGATCATCCCTACTGTCCATGCTAGCAAAGGGCCATAAACTCCATGGTTAGTTTGTAATATTAAATTTTAGGGATATGGCAAGAGGTGTATCTGTGGCCAACTTCAGAGCAGCACTTCCTACAGTAGCTTGCAATACTTAGTTGTGGTTTTCCTGCCTGTTTGTTATTTCCTGGCCGATGAGAGAGAAACAGCTCATATATTTTGCTGCAGGGCCTCGAGCTGCCAGGCCCCCATTTCATTTTCTGGTGGCAAGATATTGCCTTGGATAGCCCTCTCGGACCTACACTCATTGGTCCAATGGTATCCCTTGCTCCAATGCCTGCACACCCCAGGAAGCCTAGGCATTCTTTCTTATTTTTTAAATTTATTAGTTATTTTATTTATTTACATTCTAAATGCTGCTCCTCTTCCCGCCCCCCTCACAGAGTTCTTTTCCCCATCTCCCTTCCCCTCTGAGAGAGTGCCTCCCACCCTTCCATTCAAGTCTCTACAGGATTAGGCTTATTCTCTCCCACTGACGCCAGACAAGGCAGCCCTCTGCTACATATGTGGCAGGGACCTCAGACCAGCCCGTGTATGCTCTTTGGTTGGTGACTCAGATTCTGGGAGCTGCCAGGGGTCCAGGGTAGTTGACACTTGGTCTTCCTTTGGGGTTGCCATCCCCTTCTATTGCTTCCATCTTTCCCCTAACTCTTTCATAGGAGTCCCCAACCTCCATCTAATGAGTGGCTATGGGTATCTGCCTCTGTCTCTGTCAGTTGCTGGGTAGAACCTTTCAGAGTACAGCCATGCTAGGCTGCTGTTTGCAAGCACAACATAGCATCAATAATAGTGTTAGGGATTTGTGCCTGCCTGTGGGATGGATCCTAGGATGGGCCAGTCACTAGTCAGTTATCCCTTCAGTCTCTGCTTCATTTTTTCCCTGCATTTTATTAGACAGGAACAATTTTGGGTCAACAGTTTTGTAGGTGAGTTGGTGTCCACATCCCTACACTGGGAGTACTGTCTGGCTACTCTAGGTGCTCTCTTCAGGTTCCATATCTACACTGTTGGGTATTTCCACTAAGTTCACCCGCATTGAGTCCTGGGAACCTCCCCCATCTCAGGTCTCTGGGACTTCCTCAAAATTCTTCCCCACCCTCCGGCAGCTGCATATTTCTATTCATTATCCTGGCCCTCTGATCCTCTCTCCTGTCTCTCATCATACCTGATTCTACCTCTCCCCCCATTCCCCTTCTTTTCCCCTCTCCCACCCAGATCCCTCCCTCCGTCTCCCATGACTATTTTGTTCCCCCTTCTAAATGGGGTTTAAGCATCGAAAAGTTGGAAATAGTTCTACCTGAAGACCCAGGAGTGTATTGCTCCTGGGCATACACTCACAGAGGCTCTTCCATACTACAAGGACCCGTGCTCCACTATGGTCATATCAACCTTATTGATAATAGCCAGAAACTGGAAGCAACCCAGATGTTCCTCATCTCAAGAATAGATACAGAAAATGTGGCTCATTTATATAATGGAATAATATTCTGATATTAAAACCAAGGATATAATAAATTTTGCAGGCAAATAGATGGAACTAGAAAATATCATCCTGAGTGAAGTAACCCAGATCCAGGAAGACATGAATGGTACATACTCATTGATAAGGGATATTGGCCAAAAAGTACAGAATACCCATGATAAACCCCACAGACCCAAAGAAGGCAAACAGAAGGAAAGCATTCTTTCCAAGAACCCATTGACACTAGAAAAGGCTTGATCCCTTCTCTTGCAGAAAGTATTATATTTCTCAAAGTTAACACACACTGGGCATTTTGAGATCCGAGGATTTTGACAGCTTGGTCACAGCTTCTTTGCAAATGACTGAGTTCACTACAATTGAAGCACTAGGCATTTTGATATCACAGATCCTTAGCAATAGCTTGTCCTATGTTATTGACATGATACTTGTGGAAACCTGTGAGTTCTGTCCCTTCTCCACTCATTCAGTGGTGCTGCCTGCACCTTTAATAGTCTAGTAAGTCTTTTACATTTGGTACTCAAATTCTCATATGCCAAGGTCTCTATCAACACCTGTCTCATGCCAGGGTCTGATATGGCTTTGTTCACAGTTGAAGCCAATCTTTGCAAAAAAAACCTGCGAAGGCTTCCCCAGAGCCTTAAACAAGTCTAATATATGTGGTGGACCATTTCCCAGATTTTCGACTTTGTCCCAAGCTCTTAAAGCTTCTAAGTGACATTGTTTTAAAATGGCATCATCAAATCAAATCTGTTCTTGTAAATCAGAGAACTGTCCTTCCCCAAGTAACTTGATCTTTGACAATTCTCTCGCTCTATTTCACCTTTTAATATTCCTGGCTTCCTCTCTCCACCACATTAACCATTGTAACTGATGATCATCCTCTGATTGCTTCAAGATTAATTCACAATGGGTCCGCCCACCCTTGATCAGTAGTTGAGAAAAATGCCTTACATCTGGACCTCATGGGCACATTTCCTCAAGGGAGGCTCCTTTCTCTGTGAGTGTCAAGTGGACACACAAAACCAGCCAGTACAGAAGTGCCCAGTGAGGTCCTTCTCTCTTCTCAGAGTTTGTCATCTCCACAAGTTCCCACCTCCCTGGCATCTCACCTCAGAAAGCATCACATTTTGACACTGTAGAATTTGGCAAACCTAAGCTGCAAATCAGCCTGCTGTTTCTGAAATGCCCTCTGATCCACACGGATCAGCATCTTTTCTGCCAACTGACATTGATGAGGACAGAGCAGCAGCACATACAAGCATCAGAGAATTTTACCTACATCTTTCCAAGGTCAACAGAAGCTCCCTGTCCTCAGTTACTTGCTGCATACGTAGGAAATGTTGCCACATGGATTTTCTGACCATGGAGCTCACTGAGTCCACAATCAATGCCTGACACTGTTACAGCAACAGATTAAACCTTGTGAGGTGTTCCTATTTAGAGCATGGTGCAACCATGATGCCTCATCCTCTGAGAGAAACTTTCCCTGAAATGGCATTTAGTGGAATGGTATACTTTTAGTCTGAGGGTTGCTAAATCCATTCCAGAAGGTGTCAGATTGTGACTAATCTTTGAAAACCAAAGATATGTGTGCACATTTATCCTCTTTTTGCATCTGGTTATTTTTATTAAGCAGAGCTGGCATTTTTGGTGGGGGTGGGTGAGGTGACTAATGAGTTCATCAGGGTATGGAGTATGAGCAAGAGGTTGTGACAAAAGCTATACAGGGAAGGCTGTGGCAAGCAAGTGAGTTACCTGGAGTTAGCCCACCATTTTGCATGGGTGTGCTCTGAGATGCATGGACCCCAGAGATTTCATCCCAGTATTGTTTCTCACTGCTCATAGGCCTTTCCTGCCACTCATATAGGGCCTAATGAATCCTGGGCATCAGCCCACCGTATTGGGACATTTCCTGCAGATCAATATGTGCTTTCATGGAATAATGGTGTTTAGATGAAAGGATGATGTCATAATTCCTGACAGTGATTTCATA
>NW_021619565.1:5096-5959 GCF_004785775.1 Grammomys surdaster | reverse complement strand
ATTTTTTGTACTACTGAGTTAATGTATAGGCAACCCACTTTTGCCCACACATCCTTTCAATCGGAATCCATCAAGACACTCACTGCTTCACCAAGTAAGTGTCTATTTTAGTTATTTCAGACCCTTCTACTGTCCTTTGCTGATTTCCAGGATCTCATTTCTATTCCTGGCTCAATAGACTACTCCATGCATCTCCTAGTTTGAGATCTTGTTTTGATTCTCACTTCAATAATACTTCTTTTTTAAAAATTTTTGTATTAAATATTTTATTTATATTTCAGATGTTATCCCCGTACCGCATCCCCCCAACCCAGGAACCCCTTATCCCATTGCCCCTCCTCCTGCTTCTATGAGAATGTGTCTCCACCTACCCCCTACTCCCACCTTCCCACCCCCGAATTCCCCCACACTCAGCATCCAGCTCTCATGGGACCAAGGATTTCCTCTCCTACATATGCCCTACAAGGCCATCCTTCCCTACACATACAGCTGGAGCCATGGGTTCCTCCCTATGTGCTCCCAGGCTGGTGGTTTAGACCCTGAGAGCTCTGGTTGGTTGGTATTGTTGTTGCTCTCCCCATTCAATAATACTTGTAAAGCCCACATGTGAGGATCCTCCCACTCCTAACCTTCAAGAGTGTTCCCATTGCTACTACAATTTCTCCCCCATAATGAGGCTCCCTCTGACCCTGGGGCCCTGAACACACTAGATACTAAATACTCTCCCACCTGCACAGGACCTACCTTGGTGTGCCTCATCTGCATCCTACAGGATGTGGATGAATGCATCCTCCCCCCCCCCAGTCTACCCCCTAACACTGTCACTACTTTCTTCATTCCCTCTGTTTCGGACAGGGTCTGGG
>NW_021619565.1:3903-5086 GCF_004785775.1 Grammomys surdaster | reverse complement strand
TCACAGAGGTTAAGGGACAGAGTCACTGCTCATTGTTAACATCTGCATTGTGCTGTCTTCTTTGGCTGCCCCTTTCATCTTGAACTCTCCCTGCAGATACTCTGTCCCCCTTAGCACTGCTATCAAACTGATTTTTTAAACCCTTAGGTTTATATACAACAATTTGTGTTGCTCTCAAATTTGGCCAGGGATGCTTCTTTTTGCAGGGAGGCTCCTAAGGAACACAGTGCCATGTACAGTCAACTGAGAATGAACTTCCAGTGATCATCCATATTAACCTTTCCCTATTCAGGACTCAAGGAGTATCAGGAAGCATGGGTGGAAAGAATGTAAGAACTGGGAACTAAGGAGAGTTGTGGAAACCTGACCTCTAGATGTGGCATGGCTACTGCACGCAGGCACAACAGCTCACACCAGTTGTACCTACCTGCACAGCATCAAGCCAGTTAAAAATTCCATCCTGGACAGGAGAGTGGTGCTCAAGGCCCTACTCTTGTTGGTGGAACAGTTGACAGTAGATGGCTGTTGAGGGAGAGAGAATTACTCTCTTTTGGGTAATGTGGCTGCTGGTAGTTTGCCCATCTGCCAGCAGCTGGCCCCACACTCATGCACATATGAAGCACTCATTGGACTCAAGGAGTTATTAATAACAAAACAGGAAGTAATGGTGCAATGATAGATGTTGGTAGTGGCACTAGGGGGAATTGGAAAGAGGTACTGATAGATGAACATGATCCAATACATTGGTTGAGTTTCAACTAAAATTTTTTAGTTATGTTTTGTGGCTCAGAATGTGGTCTCCCTTAGGGAATGCTCCATGTGAGCTCATGACGAATATGTTCATGCATGCTACTATTCTTAGATATAGGTATCAATTATGGTGAAGTGGTTGGTGGTATAGTTGAGTTCAAGTATGGCCTTATTTTCTGTTTTCTCTGTCTATAGAATGCTGATGTCTCCCAGTAAAATGGTGCCTTTGCTTATTTTTCATTGTTATTTTTTCAATGTCTGTTTCATGTATTTTTTAAATCTATTGTTAGCTGTATACAAAATAAGCCTAAAGGATCAGACAACTGATCCTTTGTCATTGTGCTATATCCTTATTTCTCCTTGATGATTTCCCTTATTCTAAGCCTTTGTTGTCTGAAATATACACAGCGGTTTCTGTCTACTTCTGCATGAT
>NW_021619565.1:0-3893 GCF_004785775.1 Grammomys surdaster | reverse complement strand
TTGCCGCTTACTTGGTCCTCCTTACCCTTTATCCCATAGTTCTTCATCTCATCCAAGAGGATGTTGCCCCTGTCTTTAGGCTTCCTCACTTCCTGGGGTCTCAAGTTTCTTGAGGGTTAGGCATATCTTCTCCAACTGAGGTCAGACCCGGCAGTCTTCTGCTGTATATGTATGTGTTAGGAACCTCAGAGCAGCTCCCGTTTGCTGCCTGTCTGGTTGGTGGCTCAGTGTCTGAGAGATCTCAGGGGGCTGGGTTAGTTAAGAGTGCTAGTCTACCTATCAGGTAGCCCCCCTCCTCAGCTTCTTCCAGCCTTTTCCCTAATTCAGTTACAGGGGTTCCTGACTTCAGTCCATTGGTTGGGTGTAAGTATCTGTGTCTGACTCAGTCTGCTGCTTTTTTGGTCCTCTCAGAGGTCAGCAATGCTAGGCTCCTGTAGGTAAGGACACCATAGCATCAGTAATAATGTCAGGCCTTAAAGTATCCCCTTGAGCTGGATTCCAATTTGGATCCCAGTCACCGGACCCCCTTTTCCTCAGTCTCTTCTCCATTTTTGTCCCTGCAGTCCTTTTAGACAGGAACAATTCTAGGTCAGCATTTTGACTGTGGGATGGCAATCCTATTCCTCCACTTGATGCCCTGTCTTTCTCCTGGAGGTGGACTCTACAAATTTTCTCGCCCAACTGTTGGACATTCCATCTAAGGTCCCTCCTTTTGAGTCCTGAGTGTCTCTCACCTCCCAGGTCTCTGGTAAATTCTAGAGGTTCCCTCAGCTCCCACCTCCATGAGGTTGCCTGTTTCCATTCATTCTGCTGGACCTCAGGACTTCTCACCTGTCTGTGGGACTGCGTAAGGGTATTCTGGTTCATGGCTGGGCATGGGCCTAGAACCCCAAGACTCTACGTGAGAACTGGCAGAAGTTCAGCCATGCCCCCCAGAACCCAGAGTCAGGACGAGCAGTCTTGTCTCCATAGACATACATTGTTCAGTCAGGTAGGCCATTACAGCCCCTCCCAAAGTGCACAGGTAGAGGTGACCATAGGCCTCAGGCCTTGGGGATTTACATAGTAATGAAGGCCAGAGAGTCGAACAAATTAAGCATGCTTCCCCAGAACCTCCCCCTTCCTCCCTCCATATTTAACTCAGGACTGCTCTGAGTTTTACGGGGCATACTTCCAGATCCATCCACCATCTGCCATGACAATAAACCCTTTTGGAACCATGGACTTCCTCGTGTCATTGAGGCCTGCTGTCGCCAAAGCTTCCAGCCTTTGGAACCTTAGACTTCTTCCTTTATGTGGGACCAGCTACATGGAAAGCCTCCTCCACTACCACGGTGGCTTTTGTTTCCCACACCTGTCCTCCTCATATCTGATCATGTTCCCCTTGTCTCCTCTCTGTCCCCTCTCCCACCTAGGTCCCTCCCTCCCTCTGCCTCACATGATTATTTCCTTCTCATTCCCAAGTGGGATTGACACATCCTCACTTGAGCCCTTCTGCTTCTTGACCTTCTTGAGTTCTGTGGATTGTATCCTAGGTATTCTGTACATTTTTGGCTAATATCCATTTATTAGTGAGTACATTCCCTGTATGTCATTTTGGGTCTCAGGGTTGTTTTGATTTGCATTTCTCTCCTAAGGACTTTGAACATTTCTTTAAATGCTTCTATGCCATTCAAGATTACTGTTTTGTGAAATCTCTGTTTAGTTCTATACCCCAGTTTTTGATTTGGTAGTTTGGATCTTGGAGGTTAGCTTCTGGAATTCTTTATATATTTTGGATATTAGCTCTCTATCGGATGTGGGAATAGTGAAGATTTTTTTCTCCACTCTGTAGGTTGATGATTTGTCCAATTGACTGTGTACTTTGCTTTACAGAAGCTTTTCAATTTCATGAGGTCCCATTTATTATTTCCTGGCCTTAGAGCCTGAGCCACTGGAGTTTTGTTCAGGAAATTTCCCCCTGTGCCAATGATTTTGAGGATTTTCCCCGTTTTCTTTTCTATTAGGTTCAATGTATCTGATTTATGTTGAGGTTTTTGATTCACTTTGAGGAGTGGAGAGATGGTTCAGCCATTAAAAGCTAGGCTCACAACGAAAAATATAAGAGAAGGAAGACTGTGCAATGTATATCAAAACATGGTGGTATTTGTATAATATCACTTATTAGTGTCAATAAAAGACTATATATTAGAATATGTCAAAATTGTCGGTGGCCTTTAGAAGTGAAAATACATCCTGAATTTAGCATATTCAGTGTTAGAACCACTGAAATAGGAAATAGCATCTTAAACATTTTAAGTGAGGGCAGTAAATTTCTTGACGCATTCTGAGAAAAGCTCCTGGAGGGTGAACAGTGGGAACTGTGGTGATATGCTTTGTGTGTAACTAGAAATGGATATGAATTCATGTACTGTGAGAGAAATCAATTATAATACTTCATGTACATATGAATGTACATGATTGTACATGTATACAATATTTGACAATAGGAATGAGAGGGTTTAAATTAGCCTACAGTGGAATAGAATCATTCTCTATGTTATCCTTTCCATTTTGCCTACTTCCTATTACAGCAAAGTGCTATAAATTACTATTTCCCCACTACAAGGCATGATGGCTAATGTTGTTTGTCAATGTGACTGCATCTGGAGTCAATGAAAACCCAAAGTCCTGGGTACTCCCATGTGAAACATTTTCTTAATTAGATTACTTTAAGCAGGTAGACCCATCCCAGATTTTGGCCAAATCTTCTGGTGGTAGACTATATCAAAGGACACAGGACAAGAAAATGTTGGGGTTTTTTTGCCTGCTTTCTCTTACTCTTTCTGGCAAGTTTATTTATCCTGTTGCTATCAGGTATTACATCCAGCTTCTTTGGGATTCCAATGCAATCTGAAACCCAGCAGCTCTCCAGGAATCCTCAGGGACTCCAGCCCCAGACTGGGAGTGCTGAGAAAACCAGCCTTGTGGATGAAACAACTACTAATTCTTGGCGTTTTTGTCAGGAGACAGTCAGTGTTGGACAATCCAGACCACAAACACTCTCAGGCACTCTGATAAATCCCCCAATAGTGCGAGTGCGAGTGCGTGTGCGTGTGCATGTGTGTGTGTGCATGTGTGCGTGTGCATGTGTATGTGTGTGTGTGTATGTGTGTGTGTGTATGTTTGTGTGTGTGTGTGTGTGTGTGTGTGTACATGTACATTCTGCCAGCTCTGTTCCATTAGAGAATCCTAACAAACATGCCAAGTCTTTATCAGGATAGAAACCAATAGCGGTTATGTTATTTGGAACAAATAAGCATACACAAGACGTTTGGTAGATGCAGTTTTGTTATTTATATGGACGTTAACAGGACGTATAGAAGTGATATTTCTTATTTTGTTCTAAAAAATTTCCAAAATACTGTTGTTATGTCATTGTCCTAAAAATTTTTGAAAACATTAACTTGAAAAGTGAAGACAGAAAATACTTTCCACAAATGACTGAGTTTTACATAACAAGGCAATGGTTTTTGACAGAACAATGAAAAGAGTAAAATTCCAGGGACATATGTTTCTGAAGAAATCTTTCTTCGACTGTCACAAAAGCTTTTAAAATGAAGATAGGCTTTTTTTTTTTCTGTTACTACTTTCTATCAATAAGCATTAATTATAAGCATAAGCATTAACATGTATCTAAGGTTTTCTAAATTAGATATAATTTGCTTTCTTGTTTCCTAAAAGAATAGACTAGTTAATCAGGAGGTACTGAACTGCAACAGCACACAAAACAGCAATCAGTGCGAACCCTATCAGAAGGGTAAGGACAAAGGTATCATCACTCATCTCTGTCCTGCATTTTTCTCCTTTCTCATTGTGGTTGCCTTTTCCTTTACCCCCACTGCCTTTGCCAT
>NW_021619564.1:0-6478 GCF_004785775.1 Grammomys surdaster | reverse complement strand
GACTTTCTGAGACTTGAGAGAGGGTCTCCCCTCTGCGGAGGTCTTCATTGGGGGCTCGTCCGGGATTTGCGACCACCCTGATCTCTGAGACCCCCACTGGGAGGTAAGGGCCCCGCGGTTTTGTTTGTGTGTTTTGTGTGTCGATCCGTCTCGTTTGGAATTCTGGAAAGTGCACTTCTATGGTTTGGCTTGGCAGCTGTTTCTGTCTCGTAAGAGACAGCAAACCTTTTGTCTCGGCAGGAGGCGAATGGGTGACCAGCAGGCGTGCTAGGATGGTTACCACTGCCACAACCCGGGAGACGTCCCGGGAGAGGAAGGGACCCCAGGGACGCCTGGTGGGTGCCCATCTGGAGGCCGGGGAGGACAAGGTGGTCCTCTTGCTAGAGGAGGTGTGAGAGACCTCCTGGCCATCTGTTTTTCTGTATTGGTTTTGGCCTTCTTGGTTGAGACGGTTAGTGTAGTTGTTTTGTCTGTGTTTTGTGTTGCTTGTTGACAGTTATGGGACAGACTGTAGTGACTCCCTTAAGCCTGACTTTAGACCACTGGACAGAGGTGAAGGACAGAGGCAATGAGTTATCGGTTAACATCAGGAAGGGACGTTGGCAGACTTTCTGTGCCTCAGAGTGGCCAAAACTTGATGTGGGATGGCCACCTGAGGGGACTTTTGACGCGACTACTATTTCTGCAGTAAAAGCTACTATTTTTCAGGAAGGACCAGGGTCACATCCCGATCAACAGCCATACATAGTGGTTTGGCAGAACCTGATCCAGAATCCCCCTCCGTGGGTGAGACCATGGGTTAAGAGACAGCCAGGCTCCCGAGCCCTGGCTCTCTGCAGTTCCGGGCCTAAAACGCCCAAACCCAAACTGAAACCAGACTCGGAAACTAAACCCTCAGCTCCGCCTAAGATCTATCCCGAGATAGAGGAGCCACCTGAGTGGCCAAGTCCGCCACTGCCCCCCCTTATCATCAACCACCACAGGCTCCCCCGGCCTCGGCACCAAGTCCGGAACCACAGGGAGCAGCCGGGGGCGGGGGGCCGGCAACTGGCACTCGGAGCCGGAGAGGGTTGAGTCCGGAAGGACCCGACTCCACTGTTTTCTCTACTTCTCCGAGCTATAGGTCCGGCACCTACCAAGCTGAATGCAGTCCAGTTCCTACAATACTGGCCCTTCTCTTCATCTGATCTGTTTAACTGGAAAGCTAATTATCCCACTTTTTCAGAGAATCCTACATCCCTGATTGGACCGGTGGAGTCTATCATGTATTCGCACCAGCCCACCTGGGATGATTGCAATCAGCTCCTCCAGACTCTCTTCACAGCTGAAGAGAAAGAGAGAGTTCTTCTGGAGGCCCGGAAAAACATCCAGAACGCTGCGGGACAACTTTTAAGATTTTGGCCGCAGTTGTAGATGAGGGAAGAAGACAGGGAACTAGAGGAGTTAGACAGACAGGGAACTTGGGCGAGTATCGGAGGCAGGAGCCAAGGAGACCCAGAAGAGCCAGCCAAGCACTGGACAGAGACCAATGTGCCTATTGCAAGGAGAGAGGACATTTGGCCAGAGAGTGTCCCGCCAAGAAGGGACTTAAGGCTCTGGCCCTAGGTAGCAATGAAGACTAGGGGGGTCAGGGCTTGGCCCCCCTCCCCGAGCCTAGGGTAACCCTGAAAGTGGAGGGGACCCCCATGGACTTTCTTGTTGACATGGGAGCAGAATTCTCAGTGCTCAAGAAACCCCTGGGGAAGTTGGGAAGTAAGCAAACCATAGTTATTGGAGCCACTGGACAGAACTCATATTCGTGGACCACCACGAGAACAGTAGACCTGAGAAAAGGACAGGTGTCTCATTCCTTCCTAGTGATACCTGAGTGTCCTACCCCTTTGCTGCATAGGGACCTTTTAACTAAGTTAAAGGCACAACTAATTCTGTGTTGTTCATTGCTGGTGATGTAAGAAATCTGTTAAATTAGGTCCAGCATGGGCTGGCCATGTCATCTGGTCATTAGGTTCTCTCACCGGCAGTCTTTCATGTCTTGATTGTGTAACCCGTCTCTGCACCTGTGATAGGGGTGAGAATACTCTGTACCTGGTATATTCACCGCCCATGATGGGGGTGAACTGACTGTGTTTTTTCTGTTTTCTTGATGAACTGTTTGTGTGTTTTTGGACTGTGACTGACGTTATTTTGAACTGACTCTACTGTGTTAAATATCCTGAGTTAACAAAAGTTAA
The DNA here is from genome assembly GCF_004785775.1 of Grammomys surdaster. Taxonomy (NCBI): domain Eukaryota; kingdom Metazoa; phylum Chordata; class Mammalia; order Rodentia; family Muridae; genus Grammomys; species Grammomys surdaster. The sequence goes on along the minus strand of NW_021619564.1, from coordinate 4,247 downwards.
CATGAGTTAATATGGCCATTGGCAGAGAAATAGCTAAAACAATTGTCTGATCTCCACAGTGTGTTAGCAAAAGAAGGAGAACTCTCTGTCCCCTACAGGAGAGATTCTTGGTTATGCTTTCTATGTCTATTGTGAGTCCTTGGTGCCAAATTTGTCCACGTGTGTCGTTGTCTGTCTTTGTTTTATTAGAATAAATGTCTGTTCTATGTTTCATGTTCAGAAAGATAAAAAAAGGTTAAAACTTATAGGCAAGTCCCCCTGCTCTGTGGATGAAAGTGAGGCACAGCAGGAGGAGCCCTGGCAAAAATGATTCTTTGCACAGGCTGCTCTTGGGGAGGCTAAGAACTTTTTGGCTCTCTTGGTAAAGAAACTGATTTTTTTCTTCCCCCAAGATTGAAAAGGAGATTTCAGTGTAAAGTCTTATCTGGGATCAAATAAGGCCTTGATAGGCCAATAAAAGGGCAGGTAGAATTTTTAGAGACCCTCAGGCAGGAGTACCGTTTACACAATTGGCTTATGAAAATGCTAACTACAGTCGAAGCCATGCTTTCACAGTGCTGAGGTGATAAGGAATGTTCTAGGTATGGGGACATAGGTCATTTTAGGAAAGACTCCAAAAAATAGAGGCATAGACAGAAGAATCACTCCTCTAGAATCTGTTCTCAGTGTAGGAAAGATAATCGTTGGGCCAGGCCTCAGGAAATAGGCCCAAATTAAGAACTTTCACATTTGAGTTAAGACAAAGCTCAGAGTGAGCTCAGCAGAAGCTGGTGTGACATTCCTGTTGTCATGGTCACTCTGACTAGTCCCTGGAAAGGTGTTTCTGGAATTTGTTTTATTGCCTTGCTTCTTCCTTGGGGAAGACAGGTCAGCCTCAGACCCAAGGACATTTAAAAGAGACAGTTTATGGTCCAGGAGCTATATAATGATTATGCTGGAGAGATTAGAATTACAGCCTGACTTGCCTACTCCAGCTGCCATTCCAAGAAATGCATATGGAATTATATCACTAGAAAGTTTTGCCTCAAGGAATGGCTAATAGCCTTACAAGAAGTTAAGAGTAAAGAAAAGTAAAAACAAAAAAACAGTTTCAATTGACTTTTAGAGCCCTGCCTTGGTCTCATTGATTATTGAGTTTAGCAGGTGACAAGGTGCTTCTTCTGAAATTACAGCCAGAAAAAGTAAGAAAATTTTGTTTGAAAAAAATATAAGCTGTGCATTTACTTCATTTTTGTTTATGACTGGTTTTTAAAGCATAAAAATGTTCTGCATGTCTTGGTTATAGATTATTTGGCCTATAAGGTATTGGGTATGGTTAAGAATTTGCAACCTTGGTAAAAGAAAGTTGGCCTAAAGCTGGTAACTCAGGTTTGGAGTCATTCAGAAACCAGATGTATAGAGATAGGATTTAAAACAATGTCTCTTATGAGTTGTTAAAAGCTGCACTATCATGCATTCATGTATAAGAACTGACAGCCAACTTTGTAACCTGAAAGTAATGCATTTTAGTGTTGACTTTAGAGAAAATAGATTGTCTGCATTGTTAAAAATTGGTTTTGTTTCTCAAAATTATGGTTACACTCTAGTATTGCAAAAAGAAACTTAAAAAAGTATAGTGAAACAGTGGCTGCATTTGGCAGTTCAATCGTGAGCTCCAGAAATTTTGACTCACTCATGTTTATGGTTGAAAAGAAGATAGAGCAGGTGGAAATGATTGCTAGAGTAAGAAAAAATAAGAACAGCTGTGACACAGTATCAGCCTGCTGTCAATTAGATACAGTGGTAAAGACAAATTTAGCCCCCCTCCCCTTAAGAAAGAGAAAAGATATCTGTGGGGTTCTTAGAAGACCCCTCCTTTCCAGACAACCCAGCCAGTCTGACGTGACTGGTAGAGTCTTTGATGTTTTCCCTCCAGCCCACCTGGGATGATTGTCAATAGCATTTACAGGTTCTCTTTACTACTGAAGAGAAGGAAAGAATTCTATTAGAAGCCTGTAAGAACGTTCCTGGTGACAACGGGCAGCCTATGCAGCTTCCCAATGAGATTGATGCCGGATTCCCCCTTAACTGCAGGTAAGGGGCGGCTGGTGGTCTACCATCGGGCTCTAGCGGGTCTCCAAGGGCAGCGAGATGGCCCACCAATTTGGCCAAGGTAAGAGAAGTCCTTCAGGGACCAAACGAGCCACTGTCTGTGTTTCTTGAGAGGTTACTGGAAGATTTAGTTAAGGAGGCAGAGAAAGTATAAGAGAGAAAAGAGAGAAAAGGCAGGTGAGATTGCAGGCGAGAAGGATTTTGGCCGCAGTGCAGGAGAGAAAGGCAAAAGATAGGATAGGAATTAGACAGACAGAAAACCTGGGTGACAAAGGCGGAAGCCCCAGATATCAGTGAATGACAAGCAGATTTCCCAAAAGTTTGGGTTGAAACTGAAGAAGCCAGGCACTAATGATTACAAGCCAATACAAGATCTAAGAAAAGTCAATAAGGGAGTACAAGACACTTAACCTCCTCAGTTCGCTCCCCCCAGAGAGGACTTTTGGCAGCATCAACTTTCCAGCAGCCCCCTGACTGATGGATGACTAATACTCACGTGATGCACTATCAGAGCCTGTTGTTGACTGAAAGGGGTGATCTTTGCACCCCCGGCCATCTTGAATCCTGCCACCTTGCTGCCTGTGACTGACGACTCTTCTCCCATCCATCACTGTGTTGATATCCTGGCAGAAGAAACAGGTACTCAGAGCGACCTGAAGGACCAGCCCTGGCCAGGAAGTCTTAACTGCTATACAGATGGCAGCAGTTTCGTGGTGGAAGGTAAGCGAATGGCGGGAGATTCAGTGGCAGATGGAAAGCGAGTACCGATATGCCTTTGCCACGGCTCATATACATGGTGCAATCTATAGACAAAGAGGGCTGCTGACAACTACAGAAATACTGAGCCTCTTTGAACCAAAACCAAAGGGCTCAGGACACTGTTGCTAAAAGGAAATCAGATGGCTGACATGGCTGCCTAGAAAGCTGCCCAGGGAGCAATGATTCTAGCAGTAAGGGTTCCAGAGACTATTTTGACACTCGAGATACCAGTTTCAGATATGCCACCAACGACCATCAAGTGATGGACAATTTGGGCTTTCACTCTGAAACCCCTTATGGGGTAATAAAAAACTGAGATGGTAAATTAATCCTCCCACAAGAAGAAGGACTGTCTGATTTGGCGAAAGCTGTGGTGAGAAACTATAGAGCTTGTGCCTTAACCAATGGGAAGAGACTGAGGGGCGACTGGCCCAGAGCTTACTGGGAGATGGACTTCACAGAAGTCAAGCTGGCAAAATATGGAAAGAAGATCCTGGAAGAAATCTTTCCAAGGTTTGGAATACCCAAGGTAACTAACTGGGTCTGTTAATGGTCTTTGTTGCCCAGTTTAGTTAGGGACTGGCCACACAGCTGGGGATTAATTGGAAATTACATTGTGCTTATAAACCCCAGAGTTCAGGACAGATAGAGAGGATAAATAGAACAATTAAGGAGACCTTAACCAAATTAGCATTGGAGACCGGTGGTAAAGACTAGACAGCCCCCCTTCCCTTTGCCTTGTTCTGAGTGTGGAACACTCTAGAGTGATTTAAGCTTACACCCTTTGAGATTTTGTGTGGGGTACCTCTGCCACTTACTGGGGCGGGCAGAATGAATGATCCTAATGCTGTCCTTTCTAAATCCTTGTTTGCCTACATAAAAGCACTTAAAATGGTCTGACGCGAGGTCTGAGAACAGCTGAAAGGGGCCTACGAGACTAGAGACCCGAGTGTGACGCGGTTCTAGTTCAACACCACCAAGCTGCCTGCGATGTCCGACCATGTTTGGCCTGTGGAGAAACGAGCTATACCTGTGGGAGCAGGCGACCAGCTGCAAGGACTTGAATCCTCTGGATCAGTTAAACCCTGCGAGTGTGGCCAATGGCGTGCAGCCCAACCATGAGTCAGCCTCTCAGGACATGCTTCAGGAATTAGACATTAACACTCTGATATTTTCCCTGGTCCTCTTTTGATTCTGGTTTTTTTTCTTCTTAAACAGATCAGTTACCTTTGTTAGAGAGTTAGTGCTGTTCAGCTTTTATTGCTATGCCATCAATATCAAACCCTCAGACAGGGAAATAGAAGCTATGAAGATACTGAAATGCAAGATCTGTAATCAGATTTACATTAGAAGAAGTGGAGTTAAGTTTTTATGATTAAAAACTATCATTAGAAAAA
>NW_021619563.1:2151-2978 GCF_004785775.1 Grammomys surdaster | reverse complement strand
AAGAGAACAAACCAAAGCCACACTGCAATAAGCAAGTCTGTGGAAGGACAGGGCCCTCCTGCTACTGTGGGAATCTGAGTGAAAACATAACAGCTCACCCTGGCACTGAGATGCTCTCCTCTCAGTCCAGCATTCTACTTGCAGTCTGCAGGATCGTCAGTTAGTGGTGCTTTTTTCAGTGTCTGTGTAATAGTGAACAAAAACGGGCTCAAAATGAAAGTATAAAAAGGGCCTTTTGCCTGCCACCTAGATCTGGGGAAATGAAATGCATCTAAAGATATAAAATAGGGCTTCCGTGGAGCAAACCGGAATTTGCTGGGCCAAGTTTTTCTCCTGCACTGCTGAATGGCTTTGCTAGAATCCCCACATCTGGTTCCCTGCTGACTAAGACACCTAGGAAAAAGTCTATGTCATTTGGCTGATCCCTGGCTAGCTATGTCTAACTTTTGAGTCCTCTGGAATCACAGTCATTGAGCACTGGAAGGTATCTATGTTCAAACCATTTCACATCTGGCTTGAGCTTCTTTGTCTCCTTTACCTGGAGTGGCCTGGTGCTCAGAGCCAGGAATCAGAGCCTATAAAAAAAGTGGTAAGATCAAGAAACCTCTGATACAGGAAAACAGGATCCTGCCACAGAGATGATGGTTTTATAGGAAACCTTGACTGACCTCTTGAGAAGAAACCAGTGGCTCTCAGTGCTAGAAGAGTTCTGGAGAAGACACACAACCTGCTGGTCTCCTACTGGGCTGACACCAGGAGTGTTTTGACTTACATTTCTTAGATGACTAAGGAATTTGGCTTCTTTATCAAATATCAAGTGTCTATGG
>NW_021619563.1:858-2141 GCF_004785775.1 Grammomys surdaster | reverse complement strand
CTGGAAGAGGTCCCCTCGAAGAACTCAGGGTAAAATTCATGGAATAGCCACAATCACCCATATGTCCTTCCCATGAGGGGCATCCTCTGGTTCCTCCACTTCCTCCTCTTCCTCCTCGAAGACCTCTGGGAGGGCCTCTGCTTCTTGGAGGTGGAGGTAGTCCACGTCTACCAGTTTCAAATGATGGTTTAGTGGCTTGCTCCACCTTGATGGCTTTTCCATCTAAGGACTTTCCATTCATGTCTCTGGCAGCATCCTTTGCATCTGCTGGGCTTTCAAAAGTGACAAAAGTGAATCCTCTTGACTTATTGGTTTCTCAGTCGTTCATCAAAAGCACTTCTACTATTCGTCCATATTTACCAAACACAGCCTCAAGGGCCTTCTCATTTGTTTCTGTATTAAGTCCACCAATAAAGAGCTTTCCTGGGCGGTCTGCTTCAACCATTTTTCTTCTCAACTGATGGGGGGGGTAGTCTATAATCCAAGTAATCTAACAATGGGCAGCTGTGGATGGGAAGTCCAACAAACTAGTAGTTGCTCAGTTTCTCAAACTTCTGTATAAGCCAGAATGCCGAAGAAGTAGATTCTAACAGATGTGGTATCAAGTAAATACAAACAGGCAAAGAAGATCCGTTGCAGTCAATCTTATTCTACAACAGCTGGAAAGGAAGCAAAGTGCAAGAATCCAGAAGTTTTCAGTCCCCGAGGCTGGATGTCTCAGCTGGTCTTCAGTAGAAGATGGAATCACAGAGGAGTAGGCTCTAGTGCCAGTGAAGTAATAGACTTGTTAGCTAGGAGAGAGCAAGCAGGCTAAGTGAAAACTTTCTTCCTCTGTGTTCTTATATAGATCTTCAGCTGAAGGTGTGGCCCAAACTAAGGGTGTGTGTTTCAGATTCAATGTCTAGATTAAATCTGAGTATGTTGAATAACACCTTTAATCCAAGCACGATAGTAGTGAGTCAGGCCGATAGACCTCTGTGAGTTTGAAGCTAGCCTGGTCTACAAAGTGAGTTCAAGGACAGCCAGGGATATTATGTACAAACCTTGGCTCAAAACAACAAGAACAACAACAATAATAACAACAACACAGATATGTTTCTTTCTTGCTCTAAATCCAGATTAAAGGCCTGTGTCTTTCAAACTCAAAAAGATCTGCATTAAAGGCAAGTTCTCCTACATCAAAGACACAGATTCCTTTCTATAAAGTAAGCAAAAATCCCTTGCAGGTATTTCCTGCAATTTGGATTTTGCTCTGGATACAATCAAGTTGGATATAATCAAGT
>NW_021619563.1:0-848 GCF_004785775.1 Grammomys surdaster | reverse complement strand
TTCCCTTCAGTGCTCAGCGAACTACGGACGAAATCAGACCACGATTTCAAATCACTTACTGGATTTTGTGCCTCGGTGCTTTCCTTTTGCCGCTAGAACCAGACCCCAACCAACAGGCTTCGAATATTTGTGGGATTTCTTTCATTCACCTATTTCATTCTGAGGTCTGTCCACCAAGCAGACGTTTTTCAGCTAGAAAAATGCCCCAATTCATCCAACCCCAACCACCTCGAAGACTACAAAACCTCCAGGCCTGGAGCCTGCAGAAGGCTGCTGCACAGTCAGTTGTCCTCCTGAGGCAAGTGCTGCTCAAGGGATAGAGTCCTCTTTCTGGTTCCTGCAAGAGTAACAGACCTGGGATTCTGTGCCTTCAGGAAGCCCATCCTCCTCTGCTCCTCAGCTTCTCGGAAGACCATGGTCCTTGACCTCTTCCTTTCTACCCGGTCCTCCGCGTGTTCCCATATGATGATAGATATGACTACCAGAAACAACTGCTTCCAGTTTGGATCCCTGCCTTCTCAGGAATCTAACCCAGGACCAACATTTGCAGGATCCAGAGCACCAAGGAGCCCGGCATCCTGACTCTGTGTGCGCCGTCCAGGAGGAACAGCTGGAGAACACCCCACCCCATCCCATCTCCGCCCAAGACTTCAGGAACCAGGGAGGATGCTGCAGGAGAACAACTCAGAGTGGCAATGCAGACCTGGTCCTGTTCCAGAGCGCCCCACCGTGGCGAAGATGCACACAACACCTGATCTATGGTAGGAGTCGCTCCAGCTAGTGCCAGCCATCAGCCATCAGAGACTGGAGAAGTAGACTCTGGACTTTGCCAGGACTCCTGGAGAGCA
>NW_021619562.1:3371-3812 GCF_004785775.1 Grammomys surdaster | reverse complement strand
TTCCTCAAATGGAGCTCCTTTCTCTGTGATAACTCCAGCCCATGTCAAGTTCCATACAAAACCAGCCAGTACAATTACAATCATAGTTCTTCTCCAACATGGGCTCTTTTATACTTTTGCAGAAAATAACTTTGTAAAAAGCCTTTTGTCACATGGATTATATTAATAAGATTTCTCTCCAGTATGTGGTCTTCTACAGTTTTGGAGACATCTCCCTTGTAAGTAGGCTTTATCACGTTAATTACATTCTTAAGGGTTATTTGCACTATGTTTCCTTTTATGATATTGTAGAGTACACTGTTGTGAAAATGCTTTACCACATTAAGTATATGCATGAGGCTTCTCTCCAGTATGTGTTCTCTTATGACATTTGAGAGTACTGGATCTTGCAAAGGCTTTACCACATTGATTACATTCATAAGGTTTCTCTCCAGTATGTGT
>NW_021619562.1:0-3361 GCF_004785775.1 Grammomys surdaster | reverse complement strand
ATTACATTCATAAGGTTTCTCTCCAGTATGTGTTCTTTTATGACATTTGAGAGTACTGGATGTTGCAAAGGCTTTACTACAATGATTACATTGGTAAGGTTTCTCTCCAGTATGTGTTCTTTTATGTCTTTTGAGAATACTCTGATGTGAAAAGGCTTTATCACAATGATTACATTCATAAGGTTTCTCTCCAGTATGTGTTCTTTTATGACATTGGAGATTACTCTGTTGTGAAAATGCTTTACTACATTGATTACATTCATAAGGTTTCTCTCCAGTATGTGTTTTTTTATGTCTTTTGAGAATACTCTGATGTAAAAAGGCTTTATCACAATGATTACATTCATAAGGCTTCTCTCCCGTATGTGTTCTGTTATGATATTGGAGATGACTGGTCCTTGCAAAGGCTTTACCACACTGATTACATTCATGTGGTTTCTTCTCGCTGTGACTTCTTACATGTCTGCAATGATAATTGGCACAAGTGAAAGCTTTACCACTTTCATTATCCTGATCAATCATTTAATCAATATGAATTAGTTTTACAGTTTGGTTTAATAATAAAGAAGAACCATATCTTAAGGTTTTATCACTTCATATATTCATAGTGTTCTCCCCAACTCTGGCTTGATGCCTCTTTGAAATCACCTGTGATGACAAGAACATTTAATACTTGTCTCACAGGTATAACATCGTTTTTCTCTATGAGATTTCTATATGATATATTTCATGTATCTGAAGGAAGATGCAAAAAGGAGACCTTTGTAACACTGATTATATTCATAAATTTTCTGTAGTGTGAATCACCCCACATTAGCACTGTGAACCAGGAAAAACAGAAAAATTTACACTTTTCTAATACCCATGGGGATATTCTGCAGTGTGACTTTGGGGATGTTCCCAGTAAAGTCAGAAAACCAATAAATGGCAAACTTCTACCATATTCAGAAAATCTATCAAAGGCATTATATTACATATCTTCTCACTGTTCTAGAATAAAGATAGGGATGTTGCTCCTTTAAATATTCCTATGCTCTCATGGGTTTTTTTTTTTTATTCTGACACCTGATATATGCATAAAAAGAATAAATGAAAGCTTTCCAAATTGAATCAACACCATTTGAGTTTTTGTTTCTTCTCAACATACTGCATGTGGATTGAGGTTTCTCCAAGGGAATATTCTTGACTCTCATAAACTGACCTCTCAGTAAACTTAACAATGTCACTACAAAAATATGAATATCACTGAATTTAACACAGACTGTTTACTTATTGCATGGCTTTGGATATATGTTTATCACTATTCAATGTGCAACATCTAAATATTATGAGACTGATCAGATTGGTAGTTCCACAGCTTAGCTCTAATGGAGTTACCAATCAAATAAAGTCATCTCTTAAGGAATTGTTTCTATGTCTCCATCCTTAGTGGAATGCCTTGCAAACACAAATCAGATAACTGACATTAAGGCCCATGGCTTTGTGAGAATATTTTAATCATAGCTATACTTAAGGGACTGATATTTGACATACTTCTTTACTTTACACTTTCCAGGACATATTAAAATTGCCTCAGAGGCACATATGTTTCAGTTTGCACATTAACATTACCTTTTGTACCTTCTAGAATTTTGAAATTCTGTTTCAATATGGTGGTCTTCCCAATTGTATCCTAAAACACAGTATGAGAAAATGAATGATATAGTATTGGAAATTAGGCAAAAGTCAACTTACTGTGGTTTTTCACAGCACTGACTCTGATTTATTTTACTCTATCTTCCATGTTCCCAATTCAAATAACAGAGTGTCATCAATAGTCAAGAAATATTTGTCCCCTTATTTTGAAAAACAAAAGAAAATTCACAGATTTACCTGTATCAGTAAGGTTCCAGTAGGTTTCCAGCATCACATCTTTGTAGAGATTCTTCTGGGAAGGATCCAGCAAATCCCACTCTTCTTTAGTGAAGTTGATATGCACATCATCAAAATTCATTGCATCCTAAAATATGTGTATAACACAAAGCATGATACTGACATCACTAAATGAAGGTATGCTTCCTAGACAATATAATCATATATTACTAGTGCTACCATCATTTATTTCTTTGACACAGAAGTTATAATCTAACCGCACTGTCATTTTAAAAGGAAATTGTATTATGAGTATTGCGTGTGTTACTTCTGAACACACTGAATAGGATATAGCTTTACAAGAGAAATACCAATTCAGAGGGTGATGGAGAGGGAAACAGACCAACAGCACTGAGCACACATTAAACAAATTGTATAAACAATTAGTAACTACATAAATGCTGGACAACCTCAGTGGTTTTGCTCATGTTTTTAATCTCAGAGGCACAGGGAGCTGTATGTCCTTGAGCTTGATGCCATCATGGTCAATGCAACAAGTTCCAGGACAGCAAAAGTTACATATTAAGTCACTCATCCCCAAGTAAAATTCAACCAAGAAAACAGAAATGATAGAGAACTCATAGTTCTTTACTGAAGTTCCTACAAAGAAGTAGACATTCAAAGCAATTCTGCATTCATCTTATAGAAATGTAAAGTGTACCAGTTTAAAATTCTACATTAATAAAATTTTACTAAAACGGAATGCATGTTTAAACAGATACAAATGGACAGATAAAAATATTAGTAATCTAAATGTTGATCATCAATAAGCAACATAGGGCAGGAGAATGAGATAACTCAGAAGTGGAAAGTTCTGGCTGGTCTTCCACAAAATGGTGGTCAATTTAAAACATCTACATGGGGACCAACAATTACCCATAAAATGAAGATCAAGAGTTGTGAACCCACAGTCTGGCAAAACTAAAGATGAGGCACATATGATAATCATATTCAGCCACAGATGTAAAATACTCCTATTTGTCCAAAATTTTCAGAAGAAACACAGGAGCAAAGCAGAACATCATACACCTGAAATGCAGTGATTCTTAAGCCTCCAGCAGAATTGATATCGTGAGCATATGCCATCTTTAGAAATAGAATATAATCTTTATATTGGGACAAATTTCAAAATTTAAGATGTGGATGAAGAGCAGCACAGAAGCCTGTACTTATTTTACAATAATATGTCAGGTGGCTTGTGTGGTTTCTATATCTACTGTCAAGACAGGAAGGGCTTCATAGAGAAATTTTGTCTTGGAAAAATAAAAGCAATAAAGTTTAAAACATAAAAACAACAGGCTTGCAAAATATATTAACATTGAAGAGCAAATATTTATACAGTGTCTTATGTGATTTCGGGACAGAGACTAATGGTGAATGTATTGCATCATGAGAACAAACTGAAGGATCAAATTCAACGACAACACAGTTGACACACAGAACAAAATAT
>NW_021619561.1:0-1950 GCF_004785775.1 Grammomys surdaster | reverse complement strand
CACCCTGCCCGAAAGTTCAATGTCTGACAGTGATAAGTACCCATTTTTCAAAACATTCAAGGCAACATAGCAAGTCATAATGAGAACCTGGTGCTTAGTAAACTCTTGGCTCCAACTCTCTTTTGTCCAAGATGCATTTACTTCTAGGTTTCAGTACTCCCCAACCTTGAGATTTGAATGAGTTTGATTTCTCCTTGAGCAGTCTTCTCAGGGAAATGCATGGAGAGTGGGGAACGGGCATAACAGCAATGAACCTCAAGTCAAAGACTCATACAAAGATGAAGGCAGAATTTGGAGAGCAAAATGTGAGAAAGAAGCAGAGGCCCCTGACTGCATCTCTTCAGAGCAACAGTACTGCACAGAGAAAGTCAGTGTTATCCAGAACTTTGTGAAAATGTGCCTGGAAGCCAACATCCCCTTGGACAAGGCTGATCATCCAGTGGTAGGAGCATTCCTGTCATGAAATGTGAAGAGTGGAAGGTCCATACCTAAGTCAGACCAGCTGAGGATAGTATGTCTGCCTGACGGATATGAGAATGAAAATTAGCTCCTCAACTCACAAGATTGTTGACAAGGCAGTTACGACCATTGTCATCACGATAAATAATGTGGAGTACTAAAGTTAATGTCTTGATTGTGTGGTTCATTTTTATATTTATTTCATTTTAAATCATGTGACACAGAATAGTTTTGCAATGTATATATAATTACGGGCAAAAGAAAGAAACCTCACTGCAAAACTTAATGCTAATTTTAGTCACCGATGGTATAAAGTGTAACTTAGCTATAGAGTGTATTAGGCTATCTGAAACCTGGTGGTTATCTTTAAAACTGATGGATGTTCTCCTGAAATTTTTGTGCATGGAAGATCTTCCCTGCATTGTAGCCCTGTTGCCATGTATGATTTTTTTTCTTGTGAGGTTAAGTAATTATTTGGATTGAGAACTAGCCTAGAAGACTGAAGCTGCTGTCAGGCTATACTTCTCCCAGGACCTTAAAGAAGTTCAAATTCTTTTCACAATAGACTAGAAGGCCAGAAATGTTCTTAAAGCTTGAGACCTCTAGGAGAAATAACTGTTGAAATTACATTCTACTTGTATGTGAAATAAGCCTAACCTTCACTTCCTCATGGTCTCCTTTTCTGCTTTTTAAAGATATGTATTTAATAGCAGCTTTAAGTGACCAAAAGACTAAAATCTCTCTTAATGTCTTTCCCAAAAGCCATGAGAGATTTTGCAGTGATGAGATTTTAGTCTTGAACTTTAAACAAACATTTTCAAACCTTAGTTTTCATGTTAAATAGCATCCTCGATTTGCAAACTGCTTTATTCCTTGGTATTAAGACTACAGGACTGATCTTTTAATTTAAATACACTGTGGTTCCATTTTCTTTCTCTTTGTATACAGGGAATTAGTTACTTTTTTGCTGACAACAAATAAGAAAATTGCTTTCTATACACTAATTTTTCCATAAGATTTTGTAACTGTTTATTTAGGTTAATAGACTAGAAATGAGTTTTAGTTTCACTTTTACTGTTTTGCCTCTGGTCATGCAGGTTTTAAAACTTGGATGCTAAACATTTCAGAAAATGAGGCAAGAATTTTATAGTAAAAATAAAGCAGGATGCTGAGTCAAATACTCAGTTCTGTTAAAGGTCAACCATGTTTAGTTCCTCTGAACGTCACTGTTCTGTAAGCTTATTGGAAATAATTTAGCTCGATGAGTCCTCTTCATCAGATCCAAATTATATTTTTTAAAAAAATTTAGCAACTAAAGATGGATTAGAGCTTTAATATTTTTAAAAAATCAAATAGTTGAAAACATGAAGTTATATTTCTATTGTAAATCAGTGACAGATGCCCTTGAGTGACTTGGAGTTATCTTTGAGCTCATTGTGCTGCGAATTTCCATTAAACAAAAAGCCAAAGTTAATAGAAAAAAGAAAAAAA
>NW_021619560.1:0-12407 GCF_004785775.1 Grammomys surdaster | reverse complement strand
TCAGTTTACCAAAATCCATCAATGTAATCCCCTATATAAACAAGGTCAGAGGGGGGGAAAAACATGATCATCTCATTAGATGCTGAGAAAGGATTTGACAAATTTCAACACTTTTTCCTGAAAAAAGTCTTGGAAAAAATCAAGAATTCAAGGCCCATAACTGTTGGGAGCCGACTCTTAGCCGAAAGTGGCTATCATCTTTACAGCCATCTCGAGCCATATACCCTGACAAGAGACTTGTTTCAACAGTCTGCAATAGCTGAGCGCACTCTGATAAACATCTTGTTACACTGTTTAGTGTCCCCAGCTGCCAGGTGCTCCTGGTATCCATGGCTACAAGGCACGTGATGTAGTGGCTTCAGTTGAGATTGTGCACGAGGGCAAGTCACGTGGTAAAGGGTATAAATACCCAGGATTTCTCTTCTATAAGAGTAGAGCAGTAGAGGAGTAGAGGAGTAGAGGAGTCGAGGAGGTAGAGGTAGAAAGGTAGAGGTAGTAAGTAGTAGGAGGTAGTAGGAAGTAGGAAGTAGAGGAAGGAGAGAGAAAGTGAGAGGTGTCAGGAGACTGAAGGAGTGAGAATATAGTAAGAAGAGAAGAGAATAAAGAAGACTTGAAGAGACTCCACCGGACTCTGGCTTGTATCTATCTTTTGCGTCTCTCGCCCCTTTTTTCCCCTTCCTCCGTCCCCACTCTCTCTTGCTAGACCCTGACCTGCCGACCGGAGCAGCAGAACCGGCCGGCCTTTACAAAGTAACAGAACCTGACGGCCGTTACAAAAGAAACGGCAGTTACAAAGTGGCGCCCAACGTGGGGCAGCAAGAACCAGAGACCCAGTGAGGGACGTTACTGGAAGGAGGATCGACTGAAAATTCAGAGGTGAAACAGAGGTGATTGCCACAGGAAACTGCCGTGTGGAGACCAGTAAGTCATAGTAATAATGGGGCAAGAAATAAGTCAGCCTGAACTCAACTCTCTGTTTTTGTTCTGTTGCTTGCTGTTTACGTGTATCAGTTGTCTGCTTTTGTTTCGCTGTTTAAATGTTGCCTTTCATGCCCAAAAGAAAAAGAAACACATAGAATCCAAAATAGGACCAAAGGTTGAAGTAATCAATTTGTCAGACCCAGATTGTGCTGACCTAGAAGAAGAGGCAGCCAAATATTTTGATCCTGAATGGCCTTCTTCCCGAAGGCCCCCTCCCTGTGCTCCTCCACCTCCAGACACTCCTGCTTTGGAGATGGTGGTCGAAGATCACAGAAAAGAGTTGCAAGACAAAATTTCTTTTCTTAAACAACAAATTTCTCTCCTTAAACAACAAATAGAGTTAGAAGAAGAGTATCAGGACTTAATTAGTCAGATACAAAAACTAAAGACAGGGAAGAGGTCTCGAACAGACAAGGAAAATTCCTCAGGTCCTCGAGTTCCTCAACCTGGAGTCCAAAGGCAGCCCCTGTCCTCTGGTTTCAGTTCAGCCACAGATCAACCAGAGGAGGGAGAGGTTAAGGTTTTCCCTGTATCAGAGACTAGAGATGCTCAAGGAGTTGCGTGGAGACATCACACAGGGTTTAACTTTCAAATTATTAAAGAATTAAAAAATTCAGTGTCACAATACGGTGCCACTGCTCCCTTTACTCTTGCAATCTTAGAATCTGTTGCAGAGGAGTGGCTGACTCCTGGTGATTGGGATACTCTAGTGAGAACAGTTCTTAGCGGTGGTGACTATCTTATTTAGAAATCAGAGTATCATGAGAATTGTAAAGAGACAGCTAGGAGAAATATTCAGACAGGTAATGGTTGGTCCTTTGATGCCTTAGTAGGAGAAGGACAATTTGCTTCTAGTGATAACCAGATGCAATATGACCCAGGCTTATTCGCTCAAATTCAAAATGCGGCCATGAAGGCTTGGCGCAAACTCCCAGTAAAGAGAGACCCTGGTACATCTTTGACCTCAGTCAGACAAGGGCCTGATGAACGATTTTCTGATTTTGTTCATCGATTAATGACAACAACAGAGAGGATTTTTGGTAATGTAGAGGCAGGTATAGATTATGTGAAACAACTTGCATATGAAAATGCCAATTCTGCCTGCCAAGCAGCCATTAGACCCTACAGGAAAAAGACAGACCTTACTGGGTATATCAGACTCTGTTCTGATATAGGGCCCTCCTACCAACAGGGCTTAGCTATGGCAGCCGCCATGCAAGGACAATCAGTAAGAGACTTTTTGACAAGTAGAGACAAAAAGGCCTGTTTTAAATGTGGCAAGCCTGGACACTTTTCAAAATATTGCAAAGCAGAAAATGAGTTAACCCAGAGACAGCCCAGAAAACAGCCTGGGCTATGCCCACGTTGCAAACGTGGAAGACATTGGGCTAGTGAATGTAGGTCCAAGACAGATGCACAAAGAAACACCCTTTCCTATAATCAGGGAAATGGGAACAGGGGCCAGCCCCAGGCCCCAAACCAATACAAGCCAAAACAGGCTTATGGGACAGTCAGTTTCATACCGACAAACAACAACCCCTTTCAGAACTTAGTCGAGCAACACCAGGAAGTGCAGGACTGGACCTCAGTTCTGCCACCCACACAGTATTAACCCCAGAAATGGGACCTCAGGCCTTACCCACTGGAGTGTTTGGACCACTCTATCCAAATGTGTTTGGCCTGATAGTGAGAAGAAACAGTGCTACTATGGAGAGACTTCAAATTTTTCCTAGAGTTATAGACAATGATTATCAAGGTGAGATTAAGGTAATGGCCAAGACAATACAGAATATAGTCACTATTCCTACAGGAAAGAGGATAGCTCAACTATTGTTACTTCCATTGATTCCTACTAATCACAAGTATAAGAGTCCTAAGAGAGGAGATCAGGGCTTTGGTTCCTCTGATACATACTGGGTACAGCCTATTATTAAACAAAAACCTATGATGACAATATTGCTCGACGGGAAGGCATTCCGAGGCTTGGTTGATACAGGAGCTGATGTGACAATCATCAAACAAAGTGATTGGCCCGCCACCTGGCCTCTGATCCCAACTTTAACCAATTTAAGGGGTATTGGCCAAAGCCAAAATCCACAGCAAAGTTCTAAGGTGCTGACATGGAAAGATAAAGAAGGAAATACAGGGAATATACAACCCTATGTCATCCCGGGCCTTCCCATTAATCTCTGGGGCAGAGATCTATTATCCCAGTTGGGATTGATTATGTGTAGCCCTAATGAAGTAATCACAGCTCAAATGATAAACTCTGGATTTTCCACAGAGAAAGGATTAGAGAAAAGTGAAGATGAGATTATTCATCCTATTGAGATCCATGATAATTCTGGAAAAAGAGGCTTGGGGTATTTTTGATGGAGACTATTGATTCAGCTACACCCCTAGGGCGTTGTGCCGATCCCATTACCTGGAAGGGGGACTCGCCTGTCTGGGTGGATCAGTGGTCCCTAACCACCGAAAAGTTACAAGCTGTTCAATTGCTAGTGCAGGAACAATTACAGGCAGGACATTTAGAAGAGAGTAACTCTCCCTGGAATACCCCAATATTTGTTATTAAGAAAAGGTCAGAAAAGTAGAGATTGTTGCAAGATTTGAGGGCGGTTAATACAACCATGATTCTGATGGGAGCCTTACAACCTGGGCTGCCCACACCAGTGGCCATACCTTTAGGCTATTATAAAATAGTTATAGATTTAAAAGACTGTTTCTTTACTATCCCTTTGCATCCTAATGATAGAAAGCGCTTTGCTTTTAGTGTTCCCGCTATAAACTTTAAAGAACCTATGAAAAGATATCAATGGAAGGTCTTGCCTCAGGATATGGCTAACAGTCCTACCTTGTGCCAAAAGTTTGTGGCTTCCGCCATAGAGGGTGTTAGAACCATGTGGAAGCAAATCTACATAATTCATTTCATGGATGATATTTTAATAACAAGAAAAGATAGAAAACAGGTACTCCAGTGCTTTGATGATCTTAAAACAGCTTTACAGACTACAGGGTTACAAATAACACCAAAAAAGATACAATTACAAGATCCATATACTTATTTAGGATTTCAGATTAATGGTCCACATATTATTAACAATAAGGCCACCTTGAAGACTGATTCCCTTAAGACACTTAATGATTTTCAAAAACTGCTGGGAGACATTAATTGGCTACGACCATATTTGAAACTTACGACAGGAGAGTTAAAACCTTTGTTTGACATTCTCAAAGGAGATTCTGACCCTAAGTCTGACAGGGTTCTAACACAAGAGGGTAGAAAAGCCTTACAGAAGGTTGAGAGTGCTATTTCATCTCAATTTGTAACTCATATTAATTATTCTAAGCCTTTATATTTTCTTATTTTTAACACTAAATTAACTCCTACTACAGTTTTTTGACAGACTACACCTATATTATGGGTTCATCTTCCCTCATCCCCTAAAAAGGTTCTTTATCCATACTATGCAGCTGTAGCAGATATGATTATATTAGACAGAGATAACAGTCGAAAATATTTTGGAAAAGACCCTGATGTCATAGTACAACCATATACAAGACATCAGGTTAATTGGCTTATACAGAGTTCTGAAGTTTGGCCTATAACATGTGCTTCATTTGCTGGTCAACTAGATAACCATTATCCGCCAGACAAATTAGTTCAATTTTGTAATCGCCATACATTTGTTTTTCCATCTCGTACTACACATGCACCTATAAAAGAAGCATTGCTAGTTTTCACTGATGGTTCCTCATCAGGAACAGCTGCTTATGCCTTTAAGGATCAAGTAATTTCCTTTGCTACATCATCTGTGTCAGCTCAATTGGTTGAATTACATGCTGTTATTGCTGTGTTTCAAGCATTTCCAAATCAAACCATTAATATTTACACAGATAGCTCATATATAGCTCAATCTATTCCTCTGCTAGAAACTGCTGCACAAATAAAACATTCCTCAGAAGCAGCCGATTTGTTTTTACAGTGCCAACAATTAATTTTGAAAAGAAAGTGTAAATTCTTTATAGGACACCTGAGAGCCCACACTGGGCTACCAGGTCCTCTCACTGAAAGAAACACCAAGACAGATCTAGCCACTCGTGTAGCCACAGTGACTTTATCAGATCCGCCATCTAACTTGGATCAGGCCATAAAGGCTCATGAATTACATCACCTAAATTCTAAAACTTTAAAAGTCATGTTTAAAATTACCAGAGAACAAGCTAGACAAATTGTCAAACAATGTCAATCGTGTGTTACATGTCTACCAGTTCCTCATTTGGGTGTGAATCCAAAGAGACTAATACCAAACAGTCTCTGACAAATAGATGTTACCCATTATAATGAATTTGGTAATCAAAAATATATACATGTATGTATAGATACATACAGTGGTTTCATTTACGCGACATTACAAACTAGAGAAGCAAGCAAACATGTGATCAACCATATGCTTGCTACAATTGCTGTATTGGGTGTGCCAAAACAGATCAAGACTGACAATGGCCCAGGTTATACAAGCTCCAGTTTCCACAAATTTTGTGAAAAATTGGGAATACTACATAAAACAGGTATTCCATATAATCCACAGGGCCAAGGTATGGTAGAAAGGACACATCAAACTATTAAATGTCAATTTGAAAAAATTAAAAATGGGGAATGGTATCCTACCAAGGGATCCCCTAGGAATATCCTTCATCACACGCTCTTTATTTTAAATTTTTTAACTTTAGATTCTGAAGGAAAATCTGCTGCAGATAGATTCTGGCATCCTAATACTAAAAAGAATTTTGCAACAGTCCTCTGGAAAGACCCATTAACTGGAACCTGGAATGGGCCAGATCCAGTGCTTATCTGGAGAAGAGGATCTGTCTGCATATATTCCCAAAAGGCAGATGCCGCACGATGGCTGCCAGAGAGACTGATCAAACAAATAGACAATAATAACAAATCCAGGGAGGAGAAACTCCCTGAGAAGCGTATTTTTCCTTTACAGGAAACATGAAGATGCTTCACTGGAGCGAATCAACCAGTATACCGGACTTGGGAAGTTCTCAGTGCGGAAGAAGACATCACCAC
This sequence comes from Grammomys surdaster, assembly GCF_004785775.1. NCBI lineage: Eukaryota > Metazoa > Chordata > Mammalia > Rodentia > Muridae > Grammomys > Grammomys surdaster. Next base: position 6,346 of record NW_021619560.1, on the reverse strand, counting down.
CCACGCCTCCGGGGTGGCTCTATTAGACTCTTGGTTCCCTGATTTATGATTTAGTGGTACATTGTTTAAACCCTAGAGAAAACCCATTACCATAGTTACTATAGTTGTGTTTTAGGTTTGAGATTGATTGGGACAGAAATAGAGATTTTCTTACTTGTTTTGTTAAGATCAAAGCTATGATCAGTTCGGTACTTATATAGATTAGATTTATAAAATAGTGTTATAGAATAGAAGAGGCTTATACTTTTTACTCCTCCAACAGAAGAAGTTATGTACTACCCTTAAAAAGAGTGTTGTATTTGCGCTAACCATTCAGGCATTGCTAAGTCTCTTGTCTCTCGAGTTCATGCTGCTCAACAAACTGATGGCTTTTGTACTACAACAGATAGACGTTACACAAATGAAACCCATACAGGTCCATTATTACAGGCTGGAAGTAGGGGACTAAAACCTCTGTCATCAAGACTGACGAGGATTAACCCTTAACTTACGTGCTAAGCCGGATAGTCAATGACGGGTAAGAGAACACCTCAAGACCCTTGCCCCTAACTGGAAGGCCTCACCATCCTAAGACAGGAGCTCAACCAATGACTGTTGAGTATCCAGAGACGGGAAAGGGAGGCTGGGGTCTTTTGTTCCAACCTAAGGCAGGCACGGTTTCCGTAAGTTTTCCCAGCCTTCCCTTTTGAAAACAAATTTAAAAAGGGGGACCTGTTGGGAGCCGACTCTTAGCCGAAAGTGGCTATCATCTTTACAGCCATCTCGAGCCATATACCCTGACAAGAGACTTGTTTCAACAGCCTGCAATAGCTGAGCGCACTCTGATAAACATCTTGTTACACTGTTTAGTGCCCCCAGCTGCCAGGTGCTCCTGGTATCCATGGCTACAAGGCACGTGATGTAGTGGCTTCAGTTGAGATTGTGCACGAGGGCAAGTCACGTGGTAAAGGGTATAAATACCCAGGATTTCCCTTCTATAAGAGTAGAGCAGTAGAGGAGTAGAGGAGTAGAGGAGTCGAGGAGGTAGAGGTAGAAAGGTAGAGGTAGTAAGTAGTAGGAGGTAGTAGGAAGTAGGAAGTAGAGGAAGGAGAGAGAAAGTGAGAGGTGTCAGGAGACTGAAGGAGTGAGAATATAGTAAGAAGAGAAGAGAATAAAGAAGACTTGAAGAGACTCCACCGGACTCTGGCTTGTATCTATCTTTTGCGTCTCTCGCCCCTTTTTTCCCCTTCCTCCGTCCCCACTCTCTCTTGCTAGACCCTGACCTGCCGACCGGAGCAGCAGAACCGGCCGGCCTTTACAAAGTAACAGAACCTGACGGCCGTTACAAAAGAAACGGCAGTTACACATAACTATACAGAGTAAAGCAATATATGTCAAACCAAGAGCCAACATCAAACTAAATGAAGGGAAACTTGATGCAATCCCATTAAAATCGGGGACTAGACACTATTTAAAATAGTACTTGAATTTCTAGCCAGAGCTATTAGAAAATAAAAGAAGGTCAATGGGATACAAATTGGAAAAGATGAAGTAAAAATATCACTAGTTTCACATGACATGATAGTATACTTAAGTGACCCCAGAAATTCTACCAGATAATTCCTAAACCTGATAAACAACTTGAACAATATGGATGGATATAAAATTAACTCAAAAAATCAGTATCACTCCTCAGGTCAAAGGACAAACAGGCTAAGAAAATAATTAGTGAAATGACACCCATCACTGTGACAAATAACCTTTGTGTGACTCTAACCAATCAAGTGAAAGATCTGTGTGACAAGAACTTCAATTCTCTGATGAAAGAAATCGAAGTCTCAGAAGAAGCAAAGATCTCTCATGCTCATGGATTGGCAGAATTAATATAGTAAAAATGGCCATCTTACTGAAAGCAATCTACAGATTCAGTGAAATCCCTATCAAAAATCCAACTCAATTCTTCATAGAGTTAAAGAGAGTAATTTGCAAATTCACTTAGAATAACAAAAAACCCAGGATAGCTACAACTATTCTGAACAATAAAAGAAAATCTGGGGGCATCACCATCCATAATCTAAAGCTGTATTACAGAGAAATAGTGGTAAAAATTGTATGGAATTGGTACAAAGACAGAAATGTAGATCAATGGAACAGAATTGAAGACCCAGAAAGAAGTCTACACACCTGTGGTAACTTGATCTTTGACAAAGAAACTAAAACTATCCAGTGGAAAAGAGCATTTTCAACAAATGGTGCTGGTTCAACTGGGGGTCAGCATGTAGAAGAATGCCAATCAATCCATTCTTATCTCCTTGTAGAAAGCTCAAGTCCAAGATGATCAAGAACCTTGCCATAAAAAAAAATACACTGACACTGATAGAGAAGAAAGTGAGGAAGTGCCTTGAACACATGGGCACAGGGGAAAAGATCCTGAACAGAATACCAATGGCTTATATTCTAAGATCAAGAATTGACAAATGGGACCTTATAAAATTGCAAAACTTCTATAAGGCAAAGGACACTGTCAATAGGACAAAATAGCCACCAACAGATTGGGAAAAGAGTGTCCAATCCTACAAAGTGTGGAGCAGAGAGTGAAGGCCATCCTGAGATTGTCCTACCTGGGGATCCATCCTATATATAGTCATCAATTCAGACACAATTGTGGATGACAAGAAGTGCCTGCTGACAGGAGCCAGATATAGCTGTTTCCTGATAGGCTCTGGCAGAGTCTGAAAATACAGAGGCAGATCCTCCCTACCATGTGCATAGCATCCCTGATGGAGGAGACAGAAAGGACAGAAGGAACTGAAGGAGTTCTCAACCCCATAGGAAGAAAAACAATGTCAACCAACCAGAACCCCCAGGAATAAACCACCAACCAAAAAGTACACATAGCTCCAGCCTTATATGTAGCAGAGGATGGCCTTGTCAGGCATAGATTGGAGGAGAGGCTCTTGGTCCTGAGAAGGCTTGGTTGCCCACTGTAGGGGAATGCCAGGATGGGAAGGCAGGAGTGCGTGGGTGGGTGAGAGAGCACCTTCACAGAAGAAGGGTGGAGGGGATGGGATAGGGGTTTCCCGAGCAGAAACTGGGAAAAAAAGTTAACATTTGTAATGTAAATAAAGAAAATATTTAATAAAAAAAATTAAATGATTTCCAGGACTGTTGTATCTGTTTTCTTTGTGTTTATTTTCTTGTTGTCTCTTGACTGTGAGTGTTTAGTCTGTGTGTATGTTGGTGAATCACACATGTCCAGGGTCTGCAGACCCAGAGGAAAAGATACAATACTCTGCCATGAGACCTGACACTTGTGTGTTGTTACGGAACTCCGGTCATCTGGATGAAGACACAGTGCTCCTAACCAGTTATCCTCACTCCATCCCCTGTAAGTAGGTTAGAAATATATTAAGTACAGTGGCAAAGAATATGAATCTTTGTCTTGTTATGCTGTCAGTTTAGATCTGCACATTTCTTCCTGATGTGAAAACAAGATTCACAAATAATACTCTTCATTATGTGGATATCTGTTTCACCTAATCTGACTTGTACTAGGATTTTTATAGTGAAGTTTTTGGAAGATTGCTGATTGAAACAATGGTCTTTCTGAGATTGTATTCCTTAGGATTTATAATCTAGAAGATTTTGCTGACATTTTGGTTAGTATATTATGGTTCCCATTGTTCTCCATTCTTTGTGTGGGATAGAGCTTTCCTGTGTTGTACGTGAGTACTCTTGCATTCACTTTTTCCTCCCAAGAGCTGCCATATTACCTGTGTCCTCATGGAAAATTTATATCTGATTCTCTTATGCATATTTTCATCTGTTTATTATCTAAGTTGGTTCTTGACTTAAATACATGTCTTAATGATTTACTACATTCAAATATACCTTAAACACTGTCAATAGTAGTACCACCTTTATTGAAAGTAACACTAGAATTTGCATTTGTATTATTTCAGGGCTTGAAAATATTCCATTTTCACCTGATTTTATTCTATAGGTAAGTATTTATCACTACTGTATGGTATTATAATAATTTTGGTGTCATCATTTTGGTGGTAAGGGATAGGACAAGAAAAATGGTATAAACTTGCAGACTGTTAGAACACTTAGATGTGAGAATAGCTAGATACATCTGGGAATCCGGAAGCCAATCTCTGACAGACTTTCCTAGGAAATGCTAGATTAAAATGCTGGATAGTAATATAGAGTCCCAGTGTCTGAACACTGCATGTAGCCATTTAAACTTTGACTAGGGTAAAAAGAGTTGATGTAACATGTGTTAGTAACAACTGGAAGGCACAAAGTGCAGAGTAAAGTCTATTCAGAAGTAGTTGTATATTTGAGAAAATGTCAGTTCCAAGTTTTCAAGTAGATTCTGTAGTATTCATGGTAAATTTATGGAGGAAACATGTAAAACCATGGGTACACAGGTGAACATATATTGTCAGACTGGTTGGTATTTCAGCACAAGGGGCCAGGATCTAGGGAGAGCCACTGATAACTCTTTGTACCTAGCATTCTAGAGAGCCTGTTTATCAGTTTGTATGCTACACCAGCATATCGAAGACCTTTTTATACACTGAACAGTGTTTTGACTTCTCAGATTCTTCTTTAGAAATGTATAAAACCAAATGATATTTTCTCATATCTTTAAAATAGCTTATGATCATATTGGAGTTTTTCTTGGGATATTTGTATTTCTTGAATTGAAGAATTATGATTCTTGTAATTTTAGAATTCTTGCCTTACCTTATTTGACAGATTGAAAACATTCTGTGTCTTACATTCTCTATGTAAGTGCTCCTGCACTGTGATAAGTTAATTTGAATGCTTGACACATCCTTGTCTCTCTTTTAAAAGTAAATGAATGATGACAGCTGTCTGTAATTTTTGCAATGATAGGTTTAAGATCTTGGCTATTATCTTCATTAAACTAAGGGATGTTCCTTCTGTTCTCACAGTACACAGAAGTTTTCTAGTGAACCTCCATGATATTTTGTCCCAGGCATTTTTTAAGTATCTTGACATGGTTGTGAGCCTTCTCTCACTGTTCATATTTTGAGCCTTGTCTTGTTTGGTTTGTGACTGTTGAAATCGTCTTGCATCTCTGGCATGAATTCAAGTTGAGTTCACTTTCTGCATCCTTTAGAGAGACACTTCTTTTAATGTATGCTGGTGCATATTGACTGTTACTTTTTTCTTTGTACATTTGAGAATTTAGGGATGCATCTGTTTAGCCCTCTACAGTGTTTGCAAAAACTCTGAGTGCATTGATTTCAGCATTTCCTTATTGTCTGGTCTAGTGTTATGACATTGAAAGCTTACTTGTTAACTTGTTTCTAGGAAATTATCATCTTCCTCATCAATTCTCATTAATTTTATTTGATTTTCCACAGCAGTCCACCCATCTGCTACTTCCAACTGTTAATCTAAACTTCTGATGCAGGGTCATAGAATGAAATTATTCATGTATCTGTTAAATACCAAGAGAAATATTTGACATGAGAGAAATATAAGATGAAGGTAGTACATAAAAATTGCTGCATATGTGCTGATACCATGGTCATGAAGACTTTTCATAGTAATAATACCTCAACATTCAGAACGAGTTCTTACATTTTCATTTATGTTTAAACAACTGTATGTATATGTATGTATGTGTGGGTATTTATAGCAGGAGACCCATGTCAGTAATTCTTACTTTCATGTGGCACTACAACATATTTATCAGAGAGAATGTTTGTATTCCAAGGCAACAGGCCACAAATGGAAAAGACATATACTTTACCTTCTGCATAGAACGAATTGGAATTTCATAAAAGGCTCAGATATTGTATTCTAGTGTGATTACTAATGAAACTCCTTTCAAATTTAGAAATCAGTCTTGTCATCCACTAGCTATTTGTCTTTGACTCTAGTCCCAGGAAGATAAGTTTTCGGTAATTACCCTGAGTATTTTTGTTCTACAGCAGATATACATATGTTCTATGTTTGTGCCTGGCAATTTCTGAGGTTAGAAATAGTCCTCAGATTATTCTCATATCAAAACACAATTCATCGCATGGTGTCACATCTGTAGAAATGTTGTCAAGATACCTGGTATCATTTTGCTTTTAATAATTTTTTTTAATGGGGGTACCATTCTCTGTAATAGAGTCATATATTTTTCATCTTTGAATTTTTCAATCCTTAATGTGAAATTTTAAGAATTCTAATCTTTGTTCCTCACACAGCAACTAGGAGAAGAAGAACAAAAAGAATGAGTGCTTCTCTGATAAACACTCCCCAGGTCAGTGTCCTGTCTACATTTCTTAAAAAATCTGCTTTTTATTCAATCTGTTCAAAAGATTAGTTATCTATA